>NC_136484.1:179774209-179861709 GCF_053919585.1 Euprymna scolopes | reverse complement strand
TTAGGCACGAAAAATATAAGTTTCTAAGAATGAAACAATTTTTCAAGAATTTATTCAAATTTTTCTTTTACTGGATATGAATTGTGTATCATCCAAAGAAAATGTCGATTGTTAGAAATTGTTCTTTTCTAGAGAAACATATTTATTTTATTCATAACACTGGTCTACAAAGAAACTGAGACAATCATGAAAATGCCCGTTTTTTTCGTAATTTCGGGTGCCAAATTCACATTTTAAATTCGAATTTACTCATCACTTCTAGTTCTTTAGATATGCATAGTGTGCATTATGTGCATACACGGTACATAAATGTGTATATGTATTCAGAGTTGATTCTAATATTGTGAGACTTATGGCTTTGTTTTAAGGTATTATGCACTAAATGTAAGTGATAGCATTATATATATATACACACACACACATATATATATATATATATATATATATATATATATATATATATATATATATATATATACATGCCCATACCTAGAGTATGTTTTAGTTTATTATTCTTTGACAGAAAAATATAATAAAAAGTAAAGTTCGCAAGTTAAGACATTGAATTATTGCCATAAAATAACATTTTAAGAGACCTGCTATAAAGCAATGGAAAGTGGATATTCTTTGATAAAGAATAAAATACCATAACTTCCAGATTATCGGATGAATTTGAATAAGATTTTTGGAAATAACTAACCTTAAAAGAGTCGCTTGATGATATAATTTCCATTTTGTTCTTACATTAATTAACTGAAATATTGATATTTTACTTATCTACAATAAAGCGATTGACACAATATATATATATGTATATATATGTGTGTCTGTGTATATGTGTGCGTGTGCGCGTGTGTGTGTGTGGGTGTATATGTGTGTGTGTGTGGAGTAACTACACGGTTTAATAGCAAGAAAACAGCTTTGGAGGAGGCTGCGAAACGACGCAGATGACTTATTTTTGTTGAACTGGTTTCAATGCATTCTCGATTCATCAGATGATCTTCCTTTACCCACACATCCACTAAATAAGCATTTTCTGTTGTCATCAGATGAAGAAAGGCGTTCAAGGGAGCATTCGCTCCGTCAATATATTTTGAAGCTATTGAGTCATCATTTTCTGAAAGAAGTGACAGAATAAGACATGAATCATCTTGCTTGTGATTTGTATCAATGGAAGCAGCAGACAGAGTTCTTAGCTTCTCGGCCTAAACAGTGTAAACTAGTTAAAAAAAATGTAAGGATCACCAGTTTCAGGAATTGGAACAAAGACCTTGCCACCTTTTCCACATAGAAAACAAGTTGTGTTCCTGCACACAATTACCTGGCTTTTTTTACGTCCCTTGGTTTGCAACATAATCCTTCAGACTGGCGCCTAGACTTTTTCAAGCGACGTTTCGAGGGTTTTCTTCTGCACAATGGGGGTAAATATCCCAGCATTCCAATTGTACACTTTGTGAATTTAAAAGAGTCATATAGCAATATGGGGCATGTTTTATCAGTTACTAAGTACAGCGAGTACCAATAAAGTCTGTGTGGGGACCTCAAGGTCATTTATCTTCTTATGGTATGTGTGCGGACTTCACAAAGTATTGTTGGTTTCTCTGTCTTTGGGATAATCGGACTGTATGCTAAAACTACTAGCAGAAAGACAGGGGGTTTAGATGCACTTTTGCACATGGCGAAGACAGCCTAAAGGAGCATCCTCAGATGGACATGAAAAGGGTGATTTTTCCTACTCTTCAGAACAAGCTTGGTTCCATGAAGAAATTCTTGAAGGCCTTGGACAAAAATCATGCGCATGTCAACATTTATCTTCCCATGCCGTAGTGCTACTCAACTCAAGAAGGGCATCTTGCTCGGACCTCAGATCCGAGAAATGCTGCGGGATATCTATTTTGGGGAGCTTCTTAACTTAAAGGAACACAAGACCTTCTAAGAAAACTCACTTTTGAATATCTGTGGTACTATGGATTGTGTAATTCTGTCATCCAAGTATATTGATTCAAACAGTGTTTTTTTATCTATCTTGATTTCACTGTTATAAGCTGTCGCAACTCTTGAAGTGGGACATATATTCTGTGCTTACAGAGAAACCAGGCTATTTAAAGGAAGAAAACTAGAGGAGATACAGCAAAAATATCTATAAATTTGAATTCAGCACATCCAGATTAACAAAATCAACTGTACCCATTCTCATCGCAGACACAATAATTTATTTTTCTAAACCAGCGTAATAAATTTAAACACTTTAAATATAGCTTTACTTTAAGGTTTAGTAATGCACATCCAAGAGGCTACATCACAAGCTTGACTCTATAGTGCGAATCGTTTAATACCGCGCAGAGAACTATATGTCAATGAAACAAATTGCTATTTCTAACATGAGCCATGCTTACATAATAAAATGCTATCTCAAACCCATACGCAGCATATTGAGCGAAAGACATGAGCTCTTTTACATACATTTGAACGGATATAATTCGAGTTGCCTAAACTGAATGACAGTTTTGACCGATTGTTTTCTTATATAATACTCAAATATGGTTGCCGTACTGATCGACGAAGCCTGCCAAAGTGATTCTATGCCGCATTGCTCAACTTAATAGTAACATAAAGATTACTGACGGAAGCAAAACTAAAAAAGAACAAGCTCTTTCTGACGAGATTAGCCATATTGTTTTATTTTTTTTCCCACAGTTTTCTTTTGAATACCCATTAAGACGCTGTCATCCCAGCCCGAAAAATGGATGGAAAATGCAAGAAATTACGAAACTGTCTCAGCTATAACAAAGCCTGAAAAATACTTAGAAGCAATAGAGTAATTTACTTTTCGTAACGGTTGCATTCAGTCGATATTCTGACCCTTCATTCAGGCTTGGTTAGGGAATCTTTACACAAAGATTAATACAAAAGATGAAGTTTTATCCGGGCACGCCTCACCCAGACCCAGCTCTTTTTTGAGCAGCTTTGTCTATGGAAGATTTTCTTTTGAATCGTATTTTTCTTTATAAGTCTATTTTTGAATCCGTTTTCGCTCGGTTCCTTTCCCACTTATATTTCACACTAAGAATGGTCGGTGATTGATGCAAAAGAGGAGAATGTAATTGGCAGTGTTCACTTCCGGCTACTTCCGGTAGACCCGAGGGCAAAGATGAGATCGGGGACAAAAATTCGGTAAGAATAGCAATGCAAAATACTGAAGACAATGACATTTTTTAAATGCTTAAAAGGGCAACTAAATATATACGAAATTATATACAAACACATAAATCAATAGTCGCTTTTATTTGTTGGTATATAAAAATTTCGAGACAAAGCAAACTGATACACACTAAACATAATACAATGTAAGAGATTATGAGTAGTAAATAACAAAAAAATACAAGCGAGATATACGATGTTGCCGACAGAAACACCATTATGACTCTTCACCCTTTACTATCCTGTTTATATAGTTATTACAAAACCCTAACATAATCCACAAATCAGGTCAAAACGTACATTGATTCCGATATGTCGAGCCTGATGAATAAATAATACTAAAATGCCAACGCTTATGTATATATACATACACATAAATGTATATATATGTGTGTGTGTTGTGTGTGTGTGTGTGCGTGTGCCTGTGTGTATATTTTTAAATATATTTCATGTTAAATATGAATGATATTTAGAGGTTTATTCAGAGCTGACTTTTTCCATCCCATTTACTATTGAAATTAAGACAAAGTATATTTCAAAATACACATATGGAATTACATGATTTACAAGTAGTGTTTCCTCTTTTCTGAAATCCTGTAAAAAGAATAACACAATAGAATTATTGCATTTAATGCTAGTAATGTATTCTTATAGACGTTTCTGAACATTTAAATATTTACTATTATTTGTGAATTTATTAAACATTCTGTATAAGTAATACAAATGCATATAAACAAATTTATGTACACACCGACACACACACACACACACACACACACACACATATATATATATATATATATATATATATATATATATATATATATATATATGTCTGTGTGTGTCTGTGTTTTAAATGCAGGAAGTTTCGATGAAAAAAGTCATCGGTAATGTCGGTTTCAAACCTGATAATTAGGGACAATTTTACATGCATATGAGCATCGGCTGAAGAGAGCTCGATATCGCTAAAAACGGTCCCAAATTATCAGGTTTGAAACTGACGGTACTGATTGCTTATCTTATTTAAATTTTTGCGACTAAAACAAAAATAATACGCTCTTATTTTCGGATTATTCTCTATAATAGGGGACTCTGCTGGAACTTTTTTTAAAAAATATATATATATATATATATATTGATATATTATTAATGGCACGAAAATTAACTAATATAACTCAAGACGAAATTAAACTAATACTTATAGCTAGACAGTCTTTAATAACATTTGATAATAAATATTGGACCAGGAAAAATACCCCTAACCACTTCAACATTTTAATGGGATCGACGGACTCGACTCAGGTCACTGATCTAGTTGGCCTTTTCCTTTTAAATGAAATACATTGTATACTCCATAAACAATTCAAACTTGAAGGAGGGCTATATAGAGATGATGCACTTTTCATAACTAATTCTACTAATAAAAATTATGAAAAAGCAATTAAAGCTCTACATAAATTATTTAAAAATTATGGACTTAGTATAAAAATCGACCCTAATAAAAAAATTGTTAATTTCTTAGACATAACCTTAAATCTTGAAAATTCTACCTTTGAACCATACCATAAACCTAACCAATCATTTCTATATGTACACAATCAATCAAACCACCCTAAATCAATATTAAAATCAATAGTTCCCAATATCGCTTTAAGAATTTCTAGACTGTCTTCTACTAAATCAATATTTACCAAAAATGAAAAATACTATAATGAAGCCCTTAAAAACTCTGGATATAATTCACAAATTAAATTCATAAATGAAAATGATAGAAACATAAACTGCATTAAAAATAAACCTATTAAGAGCGTAATAACATATAATATGGCAATGTCTTCCCGTATACGAGTTAAGAAAAATAACCAGGAGACAAAAAAGATAAAACCAAGCTACAAATATTAGATAATAATATAAATAAACAACAAACTAAAACCCGCAAACGTAAGAATAGACACAAGAAGATCCTATGGTTCAACCCCCCGTATTCCAAAAACCTAGAAACAAACATAGCTAGAGAATTTTTTAAAATATTAGATAAGAACTTTAAAGCCCCCCATAGATATAATAAGATTTTCAATAAGAACACAATTAAAGTATCTTACTCTACTATGCCTAACCTTCATCAGAAAATAATTAGCTCTAATAACAATAAAATTAATAAACTACAAAATGCAACTATACAAAATACATCGGACTGTAACTGTAGAAGAAAAAATAAATGTCCCCTACAAGGCTCATGTAAAATTAAAAATGTTATTTATAGCTGCACAGTATCAAAAACTCCAAATATACAAGAACCTATAAACAGCCATAACTCAACTACCAGATTAAATAATAACACCAACTTAAATCAATCTACCGATCAATTATTAACCAACCCACCACATTATAATCCAACAATAGACCTAACGGAAAATAATCATAATAATCAAGAGGTAATATATATTGGTTCCACATCTGGCCCAATAAAACATAGAATTTCAACGCACGAACATTCTTTTAAAAATAACTTTCTATCAAACCAAACTACTCTATCCAACTATATTTGGCAACTAAAAAATAGCAATATTTCTTTCAACTTAAAATGGCAAATAATTGAGACTTGCAAATCATATAAACCAGGAGATAAATTTTGTGAACTATGTACAAAAGAGACCCTAAAAATTTTAAAATATGAAGATATAAAAAGTACAACCAAACTATTAAATTCAAGACAAGAGCTTCTGACATGTAGTCATAAACGTTGGTTTTAATTTAATAAAAATAAACCACCTTAAATCATTAAAAATTACTCATTAGTAAAAATAGATTACAATTATTATTATATTTTATTTTTTTATATTTTTTTAATAAATTAAGTTAGACCAATTACCTCCCTTAGACCTGTTAAACAAATAATAAATAAAGTCAAGAACACATGACAATTATCTCCCCTTAAAAACTTATAATAGAAATATTCTCTCTATATATATAAACTGTAGCGTCTTTAAATTAAAAATACGCTAACGGAAACAATTTATTGCACGAGCGTCGCCCTTTTAAAATTCATCATTCAATAAAATAAAAAGCTATAGCAAACATCGAAATGACTACTTTAAACACAGTTCCTTATTTCAAAAAAGAAAAATTAAAAGGTAACTATCTCTATATATTTTTAAATCAAATTTATTATGTAAATTCAAAAATATATATTTTTTTCTACTCATTTCTATCTATAACCCATACTAATTTTCTCATAAATTTTAAATCCAAACCTTTTATTTCAATTTTTCAGATTCATCTGCCTTACTTTTAATGCTAGGTTTATTTATGGTGTCTTTTAAATTCAATGAAAACCCTCCTAAATTTGCTGATGAGGAGACCTTGCTTACCAAAAAACTATATATAATTGTTCTACATAACTTCATGTATACCAAAATAAGAAGCACGGATTTCCGAAACGATCGTACAGATAATTGATTTTTGTTGTTGTTCCTTCTTATGAAACTGATTTTTAATTTAATTAAAATTTGATTTTTAAATTTTTAAATTTTTTTTTAAATTTTTAAATTTTAAATTATATATCACATTACTTAATATATATATATATATGTGTATATATATATATATATATATATAAACAGAATTACATGATGGGACACTGGACATATTAATTTTTTGGACAGATTGTCGGCAAAACAACCAGTCCTCGTCGGGCGATTTAATAGAATCTCTCTTCCGCATTGAAATCTTTGTTTAATCAATAGAAATCAAACTTTATTAAGTCCCCTGTCAAGGACTGTTGTTTTTTTTTACCGACCATCCGTTCGAAACATTAGAATATTCGGTGTCACGACCATGTACCTTTTTATATATCAATAAAAATTTATATTTCTGTTTTTTATTCATATATACGAGGGGCGTGCAATAATAATGCTCCTGACCCACTTCCAGTTGTCTGGTCTAGCTAAAGTTTTGCATGTGCAATTATTTATATATCTACGGGTCATGTGGCAAATTGCAGCTCTTAACTAATTGTAGTTTCTCTTTTAAAGGTGTTTGAACTGAGTTAGGTGTGAAATGGAGCCTGTTGAATGTCGAACAGTGCTCCAGTTTTTGTATTTGAAAGGACGTACACCACTGGAGACTTTTGATTAAATGAAAGAAACTTATGGTGATAATGCCCCATCACAGGACCTTGTAAAACGCTGACATCGTGAGAACAAACATCGCCGTAAGTCTGTGAACAGAGCTCGCAGACCTGGTCGCCCCCCTTTTGTTATTGATGAGGCATCGGTCCCTCAATTCGAGACGGCAATTTTTGAAGATCGGCGCATTACTATTCGCCAAATAGCCCAAGATGTCAAGATAAGTATAGGGTATGTGGAAAGTATCATTCATGACCATTTGCATATGCATAAGGTGTCTGCCAGACGGATTCCAAGGTTGCTTACACCATTACAGAAGCGAGAACGCGTCGAGTGCTCGATGATGAATTTGGAGATTTGCCAAGCAGATGAGTCAAAGTTTATCAAAAGACTGATTTCACAGGATGAAAGCTGGGACCATCACTATGATCCAGAGACCAAAGCCCAGTCAATGCAGTTAATGCACTTCATGTTTTTTTCTATCGCGACAATTTCATCGTTCTACCCATAATGTGTAATATCAGAAGCGAAAAGAATTTATTGTTCGACACGGTTCTCAGAGAAGATATTGTTTTTTCTTGCACATAATTCAAATACAAATTTAAGTTTACCAAATAAGCACTTCAAATCACTCGCAACCTCAAATCTCCTGCCAATCAATATGCATCGATCTTTCCCGTTTGATTGTGCTAGCTATTTACTTGTTCGATTAATATCTTGGATACTGTTTCACTTTATAATTCCCATAGTAAGAATACTGGCCACCCCCATATACTCTATTAGTGCGTCTTCCCTAATTCCCCCAAGAGATAATCACAATACTTATTATCCACCTTCTTTCCCCACGTAGAACTTTTATAGGAACCACCATCCCCAAAGCAATAGCCAGAGACTACTGAACATATGCATTTTCTACTTTAATTATGCAAATGATCACTAACCACACATCTTCATGTTATCATATAAAAGTAGATAGAAACCAAGTGACGTCTTTAACTTCACTAAAAAAGAAACTTAGATCAAAGGACATTCCCTGCTCACTCAATTTGGCTATTGTCAGTAAATATAAATCAAATACGCCAGTCCTTATGCCATGCCACCTGTGCATTCTTGAGGATGTCAGGATAGTAACCTGCTTTAAAGTAGAGATACGATTATACGAAAAGCGAACTAATTGTCAAATGTAAACATAACGCAAAATACAAATACAACTTAAAAATTACATATCCCTAATAATTATTTAATTCTTATTTACTGTTTAATTTCTTCATTATCACCCACGTCAATAACTATGCTTATCAAACAGTTAACAATTATCCATTAAATTAATTTAGATTCGCTAATTTTTTTTTTAATATATGTATATTTATTTATAAGCTTAATTAATTTTCCTTACATTTTTAGTCACCAGAAAAGATATATTATTTTGCTATCTATTAGTCTAATCTTGTGGTTTATTTAAAAGTATCTGTGTATAATAACTATTACTAAGTTTAGTATATTTACTTTTAGCTTTTATGTAAAAATTATTATTAATATTATCATCCTAATATTCATTATCATTATTATAATCCCTGTGTATTATCACTCATTTATTTGTCTGTATATATATATATATATATATATATATATATATATATATATATATATATATATATATATATATATATGTATATATATATCTAATTAAAAGGGGGGTAGAACAGTAGTCTAACGAGAAAAGTGTATATTAATGTGATAGTAAAGTCCCTAATGTAATTAAAATACAAGAACAGTGCTCGTTGCAATGTAGATATATAATAAGCTCAATAGGCATATGCCCTAGAGCTATTTAAATATGCAGTAAGATCATTGATAATTTATAATTAAAGTTAAACATTAAAAATCGGTTTTATAAGAAGTAACACACAAAACCACTATATTGTACGATCGAGTCGGAAACGATGTTTTTTATTGAGATAGAGATTAAGTCATGGACATTAATTTTAACAAATAGTTTTTGAAGAAAAGTCACTGCATCAGGAAAAGTATTGGGTGGGATTCATTACAGACACCAAAAATAAACCTGGACTTTTTTTTAAGTAAGGCAAAGGTATCTGGAAAATATTTTAATATAAAGGAAAATAGTTACTTTTTATGTTGATAAATAAAGTAAGATAATTTGAGACTAAAAATTAGAATAAATTATAAATTGGAATTCGGTTTAAATGTAATGTTATGTAAGATATTTTTAGCACAATTTAACAAAGATATATGTTTACCTCATAATGGTTCGCCATTTTAAGATTCGTAATTATCATCGACAAAGCATTCATTTGGGTGTTAGATGTAGCTTATGAATAGTTTAAATGTTGAATTTTCATAGTGAACGCCAATGGTATAGTTTTATCGGCTAGAATTAGTTAATAACGCCAACTTTCAAATTTAAAAATATATTTCCAAAAACAAAGGGAGATAATCGTATTTGGCTAGAAAAATGATCAAAGGGAGATTCTTTTATAAGGCAACATAAACACGGTAATCCGTGTTTATGTTGCCTTATAAATGGATCTCATTGGTAATAATTGAATAAAAGTTATAATAATATTTTAAAACAATTATAATAATTATTTATTTATTTATGGAAATTAATAAAAATAGTAACATGTAAAAGTTAATTTAAATAGATATTTAAATAAGATTGAAAATAATGGATTAAAATATCAGATAAACTAATAATAATAATAATAATAATAATAATAATAATAATAATAATAATCATATAATAATAAAAATAATAATAATAATAATAATAACAATGATCCAAATATTATAATTAAAGTTATTAATTTATAAATTATAAATATGTAAATTTGAAATATATATATATATATGTATATATATATGTATATATGCGCGTGTGTGTGTGCGCGCGCGTATGTGTGTATTCATATCTGTGTGTGTTGTTATTATTATTATTATTATTATTATCTATATATTAATATGCTTGTCCGTACGGTGTCACGTCATCATCATCGCAAACATTAATTAATGAAACGCGTCATCATCATCGCAAACATTAACTAATGCGCATTATCTCCCTTTATTGTTTAATCTTTATTAGTTCAAAATCATTAAACTCTTTTATTTCCCAAAACGCCCTGAACAACAAAAACATATATATATATGAACTGTCTATTTATGGTTTCGGATTATTTTAAAGACAATTATGCATAGAAGGTATCGTTCCACGGTTTAAATAGTATAGTATTTTACTTACATTTTTAATGATGTCTTCTGTAGTCCGGAACGCTTATTCTATTTTATTCAGTAATAAATATATTTTTTACATTTAACGCTACGAGTTGTTTTTTTACGGTGCCACTTTATCTTTTTATTCTTTATTTTTATTTACTTTTAAGTGAGCCTTACATAACAAAAATATTTTTAGAAATATATGTTACAAAAGTCAAGAATGACTTTATTAAATAAATCACCAAAGTCACCATTCGCAAATACACTGAGTAACACAGAGTCAAAACATATTTTACGTCTTTTTCCTTTTTTGTTTTTGCTTTACGGCATATCAATCCTTTTTCGTGTTATTTAATGCCGAATCAAATAATTTTGTAACATTTATGCAACTTCACGTTGTTTACATAGTTATTATTTATGTTTTTTTCGTTTTATTTTGCTTCGTTTTCAAGCTATCATCATCTTCTAATGCCCACCGACAGGGCATACATCTTTAAATACTATAAAAATAGACACATCAATTTTTTTTGAATATGAAATAACACACTTTATTTCATTACTTACAATTTAATTTATTTAAAGAAATATTGATATCCTTATTAAAGATTTTCAGTATATTTTATTTAACTATAGAATTGTTCCATTATTTTTATTACATTGTTAGGTGAAGTTTCAGAATAGTTAACCCCCTCCCCATATTAAGAATGGCTTTCAGCATGATTCTTACAATAGCGATATCAAAGATTTCTATACTTATTTTAAAACAAATTATTAAAAAAAGATACAAGACTATTATTTTTTTTTTCATTAAATCGCTATGTAGGTGAAGGTTCAAAATAGTTAACCCTTCTCCCCATAACCGTTTTTTATGCAGTTGTTTCAATAATTATGGTTTAAATAAATATTTATTCCTTATGAAAAGATTTACAGTATATTTTATTTAATTGAAATCTATATCAATAATTCGACTTAAAACATATTTTTGAATTTCCAAATCTTTATTGGATAAAATTCAAAATAAATAGAACAGTCTATTGCATATGTAAAAGTTGACGGTTGCTTATTTAACTTCATTAAATACTATTAAAGTCAACCAAGACTGCTCAATATTCTGGCTTAATGGGTCATTTAGCAAGGAATGAAGATGGTTATTCTGGTGTACCAGTTATTCTACCATCTACATTTACAGGAAGTCCTAGGAATCTGCAACAGCTTTATCAAGATGCAATGACAGTTTTCTGTGACCTATCATTACTCACACGTGTAATCCAAAGTGTCTTGAAATATTAAACAACTTGGGTCATCAGAACTTTCACAAAATCAATGTCAACAATGTCACAGTTTTTTTTAAATTCACAGTCTGACTCCCAAGAACCTGCTGACTGACCACTATTCTCACTCCAAGCAGCTGATCGACGTTCCTGTCACCGCTTCAATAATCACCAACATTTCCTGACAATATCAACAGCATCAGTTACGATTTCATTGACCTTCAATAAAAGTTTAAACTAAAGTTCATTTGTTCTACTTGCTTCCATACGTTCATTTTTGTAATATAACAATAAGGAATTTCTTACTGATGTGTTTTAAAAGATTTTAACTACCGTGGAATTTCCACAGGTCCTGCTAGTTATTATTATTATTTTTGCGATTATCATTATTGTTATTCTCATTACCACTGATAAAAATGTTATTATTAATACTATTAATATAATTATTGTAATTATTATTTCTATAGTAATTATTATTACTAATCTCATTATTAGTAGTATTGTATTTAGATATTGTCTATATCAGCGGAAATATTTTCACAGAATTTTCGGTACTTGTGCAAAATTTAAACCAAAATTAACTAATTGTCCGCTCGGCTTTGCTCGTAACATGACGTCATACACTCTGTTTTGACTGTACCCCGACGGAAAATGCCAATAAGCCAATCAATGCGCGGCAAAATGAATAGACGTCCTTGGGGAAAATATTTGAACAAACAACTGAATAAATTAAGTAAAACCACTTTTAAACGTCCGTTTTAACAACTTTATACAAGACTTAAGATCAACAGTTTAAGAGGCCGGGAGATATCGTTTCCTTATTTCCAAACAAAACTATTAATCGCTGCAAAGAAAATGCGCTTCATAATCATTTCATAATCGCTAAAAAACGATCCGTTTAGAAATAATATGGCTGGATTTGTACAAGAATGAAACTGCCGGCATTGCACGCAATGCGGGTCCAGCCGGGAGCTTCTCGACAGTTAATTTTTCGAGTTTATCTAGTGACAGAAATTGGGTGATGATCATTTTATTTCTATTCTACACCAGATATCGGTTGGCGAAACTTCTTGCATATCTTTTTACCCCATTTCTGACATCGCCTTAGGCGACTCTAGAAAAATTTATCTAAGGTAATATATTAGATGTCTTAATTGAATTTTATTAAAAAAATGACCTAGCCCACGCTGTAGTAAAAATATTCATAAAAGAAAGAAATAACAAAAAAGATTACTTATATTGGTTACAATCATAAAGGATAATTGCAAATCAATAATACATGAAACACGAAAAATGATTTCAAAAACTTTTGAAGAGCACAAAAATGTTATTCAATTTTGTTTGACAAAAAACCGTTGAGAAATACAACTCGTTTGTTTATTTTTACTTAAAAATGTGTTACAAGACTAAATCAGTAATTGTGACGGTAGGCTCTTGTTTCATTTTTATTTTCGTTATACATATATTTTCTTGGTGTTTTTTTTTCATTTAAATGTTTTCGTCAAAATTTCCCATGAGTAGCGTTGTTACGCTTTCACATTCAGCGACTATCGGCGAAATCTGACATTTCTCATTATGTTCCGTGCACGTATGGTTCAAATCCTGCACAAGTACACACTTTGCTTCTATCTATTCAAAAATTAAACGTATTTTCTAGATCATCGGATCAGATATACGTGTCTGGACAAATCACATAATTATTTTAAAGATATTTTGTCTGGATCACATTCAGTTGTAATTTTAAATCAAAGTTTCTGTCATTACTTAAATGAAAACATCTGTTACGCTGGTTGCGTTCTTATTCTGAAAAAAAAACACTTTTACTTATTCGAGATAAGCTTTCGTCCTTGACTGCTTGTAAATGAGAGTTTTCGACGGATTTCGATTGAACATACATAGGTTTTAATTTTGATCTATTTGTCAACAAGTTGGTCTCTCTCGATCGTGCTAGAAAGTTACTTACGCTTGAAAGTATCCTGCCCCTCTATAAGCCACCGTTCAACATATATGGCGTATTGTTGGCAAATTTGGACTGCTGCATATGCTACTAGTTCAACGCATGACACGGTTCAAAAGAGAGTCGCCAACCTGATAGGTCCATAACTGTCATCTAAGCTTCAACCTCTGTCTCATCGATAAAATGTTCCATCCCTCTACCTGTTCTATATGTATTTTCATACTGAGTGCTCCAAGGAAATACAATATCTTATAGCCATCGATAAATGCCCTCTACACACTCTACAAGCAGCAAAATCCCACCACTACACAGTACACATGCCGGGATGTGAGAACGCTTTCTACTTTAATAGTTTCTTTCCCAGAACTGCTTTACTCTAGAACTCCCTTCCAAGTTCCTCCGTTCCCAACTGTACTGCCATAGAGAATTTCAAGTACAAGGAAATCTTGTTACTCAATTCCTAACATAGTATCCCTGCAACCTATGGCCCCGATATTAGCCCCTACATCAAAGTAGAACTGTTACTTGTTTGGGGCGAAAATGGAATAATAAAAAATATAAAACCAACTTCTTCTGATGCGAACATTGACTCTCATGATCATTTTGGCTTGGAAATACATAAACAACCCATATCTTTTAATATGGATGTTTAATATTTAGTTTAAAATTTAATTTTTAAGTTTTTATTCATAATTTTGTCTCCTTATTTAACAATTTCTTTTGCTGCAAACATTGAATTTTATGATCATTTAGCATTGGAAATACCTAAACAAACCAGCGTTTGTAATATGTATTTTTAATGTTTAATTTTAAGTTTAGTTTTTATATTTTATTACATATTTTGCTTCCATATTTCATAAACTCTTTGTACCAAAATTGTTATACTAACTTTCATCTCATGCAGTTTCAATTCATTACGGTTTACGGAAACCTTAATATTATTTATTTGAGTATCATGTCGAACAAAAACATCGTTATATATATATTATATCGTCTTAAATTGCGTGGTTCTATTACAATCTCTTTTTATTTTGGTAATATATATATATATATATATATATATATATATATATATATATATATATATATATATATAGTGGGGTCGTTTCAAAATTAGTGCTTGCTAGTTTCATTACCCATTGATGGATCAAGAGTTGTTGCAAATAGCATAGTTCTGATTATCGAACTGGAAATTTGCATCCATGCTCGCGCTTGTAGATATTTACAGTGTAAGAAGTAGAGGTGTATTAGTCGAATTCTTTGCAAAAGTGATATGAATATGTTTGTGACTATGCACAAAAAAAATTCTCTATAAGAAAGGCTACTTTGCTTTTATTGTGTCCCTCGGGTCCTCGAAGCTTTCCAATTATTTTTGTTTGAAAATAGCAGGCTTTACATATATCCAAAATTATGGACTGGTATTGTAATAACGATGTAAAAATATAAATTCTGGAGTACAACGGTCGCTAGTCTTACCGTCACATGTTTTGTACTTGTAACTTTTAAATATTTTGAGGTAAAAATAGGAAGTTTTACATTTGTCACCGCTGGTAGTAATATTTACAACCATTGGTTTCGTTGCTTATCATATTAATTCTATTTATCACAGACGTGTTCTTACAAATCCTTCATGTTTAAATATATACTATTTTGGCATGTGCCCCTTAAGATTGTCTAGCCCATTAATCTTCTTCCTTACTTAAAGTTCGTTTTACTTTACTTGAGGATCTAGTGGTCTTCACCCTTTCACTGTTTATAACACGTTTAGATAATTCGTTATAACAGAGCTTCCTATCCAAGTGGCTTTATTTTGAAGAAATAATCTCTAATCAATCTTCTTAACTGCGGCTAACTCCTACCTTTTAATATTCCAAGACTGAAATTAGATGTATTTCCTGCTTTTGCGATAATATTCTGTTTGTTTTAGTTCATAATATTAAGGATGAAAGTAACTTATGCGATTTGTCTAGAAAGGATTTTGTTTTTTAAGCCCTAAAAAAGTACGATCTTAATGTTTTATAAAAAATAGTTAATTACAGTCTTGAGAAAATAGTAACAGAAGCACTTTATAAGGATTTTTATCAATTTAAGTGTTTAATATGCATATACATTCTAAAACACCTATTTTTATTGCAATGCGTTTTTAATTCGGTTCGAGTTATTTTAACACATCCTTACATCTACGTACAAGGCTTCACATTATGATAATCCTAATATAAAGTCCCAATTTATGCATATCACAATATATAATCACATGTTAACAAAAAAAAATGTTACTAAACGTTAGAATCATAGATTGGTTTATTCTACTATTACATCCTTCGTTTTAAAAACATTTATTTAATTTCGAATAAACTCTTTTTCATAATTTTTGAAAGAATAAGCACTGCATTTTACGTGGGTTGTGTATCATTTCTCTTGCATAAGCATTAGTTAGCACAATATATTCTTCCGTGCCGATTCAGTTGGATTCTTGTTTTCGAAAGAAATTTAATCTCGCGATTAAAGATTCTGAAAGGATTATAAAACAGATAAAAATACAAATATTTTTACGATTTCAATCGACAGTTAACACTTTCTATTTTAACAATTGTGATGAAAAAAATAAAGGTATAAAAATATCTTATATATATATTGTTTTATATGCATATACGTATAGATATAAATGTATGTATATATATACAAATATATATGTATATATATATATGTGGGTGTGTGTATGTGTGTGTACGTGTGTGTGTGTAAGTTATCCGTTCATAATCTCAGAGGGGAACCAGTCTAAAATAGAAAACTAAAATAAACTAAAACTATTGTATGTATTTGATAAAAAGAGACGTTGGAAAAAGGTGTAATAAAATTCTCAACAAAAACTACTTAAAAGCTTTTCTGCAACTCATCGTTCCCAGGGAATAATTCGAACGCAAAATCTCTTTTAAAAATTCACGCGAAATCACGCACAGCACGAAAATTTTCTATCACTCAATAAGCAATAAGTGAGTGCTTCAGAGAGTGGTAGGCGTAAGTGTTTTCAATCATCTGATAGATGAATTCAATGGTAGTCAGAAATATTTTTCTATTCCTCCATCTATCATAGGACGTTAGGTTTAGTGAACGTCGCAGTAGCTAAACAAAATCCGCATTAGTTTTGTTTTATTTAGATTTTTTTAAACTACTGATATTCGTTTTACTGATTTCATAAACTTTTATATAAGGTTCCGATACGTCATACGAAAGAAAACGTGTAAAGTTGAATATATATGTTTACTTGGATTATCTTGACTACTATTGTTAAATTGCTTGTTATAATTGACGGTTTTGTCGACGATTTAAAATCTTATTACGTTACTGTTGACATGTTAAATACATTAACGTTTATGCTTATTTAAATAATACTACAGGCGAAACATTGTGAACAACGTTGGGAAACATGATAGGAATCTTCCTAATTATTCAAATCATGCACAAAATTTAAAATAAATAATGCTCAATTATATAAACAAAAAAGAGAGCAAAGCGTATTTTCGTATATTATATTATTTAGGTATTTTAATCTCGTTATCTGCCAGGGAAAAAGGCCATGTAACGTTTTAAACAACAGGAAGAATTATTTCAAGTACAAGTGAGATACAATAGCAAGTCAGACGCTGGTTCATTCTCTCACTAGAAATTAATATTCAACTCTAATATGCAACTACTCACAAATAATAGTAATATTTCATAGGGGAAAAATTTATTCCTGACATAATTCTATAATTTTATAGAAATATTACAAGAATATATATTATGGTAATATTTCTATAAAATTATAGAATTATGTCAGAATAAATTATTATTATAGAATTATGTCAGGATTAAAGTGAATAAGAAAAGTGGAATACAAACTTAAAAATCCTATGAGTATTCTTCATAAGAACTTATCCATGTACTAGTGCATATCTTAGTTTAAAAATAAAGGATATATTTTCACACATGCTGATTTAACTATATATATATATATATATATATATATATATATATATATATATGTGTGTATATATATATATATATATATTTATAGATTTTTAAGTTTGTATTCCACTTTTCTTATTCACTTGTCCATTTAATATGTTAGATGAAAGTGAAAAATACTTAGGAATGCCCGCACCATGTGAGAAATAGGTTAATATATAAATACGTTATTAGGTTTGATGAAATTTATAAATTTCTTGACTATACTCAACACAAAAAGAAACACCCTAGTTTCCGCGATGATCGCACATTTAAATGCAATGATATTTATGCAAATGCTCCGTAAATGGCGATTTCACGGATCATTATATTTCCTGATATTTATATGGCATTTATATTTGTGTCATCAACATCTTTTATTTGCTCTCTCTCTTCTTTTTATGAAAGAAATGACAGGCGAAAATCTGTTTACTCTGAGAAAAATACTGACCACACAAAGAAATTTACCGTTATTTACGTATCCGAGGCTTACACGTATGCAAATGAGTACGGACCCCAGTTTCTGTCGAATTGCTCATAGGCAGTTCAATTTCGGCGCCAGCCGCTAGGATGTTCACATCGCCACGCATTGTTTACACACCGTGATTCCTAGACCTGACCGCATTCCAATTAAAGTAATAGAAAAGCGTCAACCAGAACTAGCTCCTATATTTACAATGTTGTTTAAGCATTGTCTTAAGGATAATTTCTTTTCCCCACGCTGGAACACCTCATCAGTATGCTCTTTATTTAAACATTTAGGTTATCGATCATCTGCTACTCAGTATAGACCAATAAGTGCCCTGTGCGTCATAAGTAAGTTATTGGAATCTATGTTAAATAGAGAAGTAGTCAACCACCTCAGTACCTCAAATAGAGAAGTAGTCAACCACCTCAGTACATGCAATATGATTTTTGTTCTCCTAGATCAACAGCAGGTGTGCTAATCTCATAGGATTAGCGAATCTCTCAACGGAGGCTTCCTTTCTAGGGCAATCACTCTTGACATATCAAAGGCCTTTAATAGGGATAAATCTTTATTCCATATGTTTTCCAGGAACTGTATAGCTGGAAATATCTTATCGTAAATCACTTCTATCTAATAGGTTCATAAGAGTAATCGTTGATGGGCAGAAATCAGAAACTCAGACGATTATCTACATTAATCTCCCAAATCACATCCTAAAATAATTTGTAGATATTTATGCTAAGGACACTACTATCTAAGGCAACACTTTAAAGGCCGTAAAAAGACAATATTTTCTCTGATTTTCTCTTCGGTTTACATTCCAATTAGGAAGGATGTGGCATGTAAATTTAATGCATCTAAAACAACCCTTTTATCTTTATATCATCAACGCTTTGATCCGACCTTACATCAACTGAAATGAATGGCTCTCTTCTTGTGGAGGCTCAATGTTTTTACAAGCTTCTTGGTCTGAGCCTTACTCCCGATCTTAAATGGAACATGTACATCGAATTCGTATTAAAGGTCGTTAAAAAAATGGCGGGATCATTATACCGCTCTATTTGCTGCTGCTGATACAACACTCTATTTGTATGAGAGCAGTGTATATCTCAGGATTAATTATTGTTGCCACATCATGTTTTTTTTTTCTTCCTGTCACACTCTCACAAAAGGGACAGTGTTGTGTGTCTGGATCTGGTTCATCTATATTTTCCTGGCAAGTGCTCGTATGAGCTCTTATCTATGGTCCTTTCTTTGCTAAACTTTCACGAAAAACACTAATCTATCTGAAACCTCTATCAATACTATCCCCCCCTTTATCTGTACATAAATATAAGCGTAGGTTCCATGAACAAAGCTACTTTCTTAGAACTACACCTATGTTTCCCTGCTTTTTAGCTGACTCCAATATGATTGTCTTCAAGTCCCACGTGAACAAATTTTTGATGAGCCGTCCCCTTAAGTAATCCTATTTACCAAATTTCCATTATTAACGATTACTACGATATTCTCTCATTTATTACCATACACTCAATAACTTTTATCCTCTTTTTTCCTCCGGGCTTTGATAAGTTGTTATCCCTTTGTAAAATAAACACAATTTAATCAGGAAGTATCTCTGCTACTTCAACACAATCGGCCACAGTAAACGGCGCACATGCAAGAACATCATATACGCGTTGGATTCTTTCCACGGGAGTGTCTCGGTTTTTGTAAAAATGCCTCGGCGCCTGTTTTTTATGCTTCCACGTTGTCGTTCAGTTCGTAGTGATATATAACATATCGCAGTTTTACTTCATATTGCCAAAGAATTATCGTAAAAGGTGTAATGTCTTCTGGGGACCGCGTGTTTTCTTTGGGTATCATATCAGCTGTCTGTTAAAATCCACGTCTGCAATTCGTAATTATAGTCTTTTTGAGTGTATAAAACCGTAGTGTATTCAGGGTCGGATTGATAATTTGTTTTGGCGGATATTCGCTTGGGCACTTCCAGATCTCAGCTCACTGTTTCTAAGTTATGTCAAATAAGAGCTTAAACTAAGATCGTTATATTTTCACTACGACAATAGCACCGACACTGGTAACTTCATTATGACAATTGGCCTCACTGTGTTCATTAATATGAAATCCGCCCATGTTGACAAAATTTCAAGGCAGGAGTCAACAGATCAAATGGCTGTGGTAAAGTTCAGGAGACTAAGAATTACATACTATTTTTGAGCGAGAAAAACACGTTTTTCAAATCAATCTCTCCGAAGAAGCCTTGTAAATTAGTCAACGCTATCATGTAAAATTATTTAATAATATTAGCGAATGTAATCACAATGTTTCTGTCCGTGTGTGTAGCTTATTTCATTAAGTAAGAAGTAAATAATTATCTAAGGGTACATTTTACTCCCTTCTTTTGTGACACTTCTTTACACATAAGGCGATGAGGACATTTCTCAGCGAACGACTAATTGTATCTGTTTTTTCCGGGAAAAAATACCAGACGAGGAAAGGGCGATAATAAAAAACCGGAAGCGCGTAAATAAGAACCACGTCTAAACATTTCACACGTCTAAGTATATTTTATTTGTTATTAAAAATGTGACAGGTCTAGAATATGGCAATAACAAATTGAATAATTACAGCGAGTTTTTACAAAATATGAAATTTTCAACGTAAATCTGTTTTTAAATCGATAATCAATTGTGATAATGCATAAGTTTTATCAATTGAATTTGGGGTTTAGTTAGATTTGAATAGGTTAGACGTACAATAAAGTTACAAATAATAAAACACCCTTTCGCATAAAAGCGGGTTAATATTTTGAAAAACGTACTTAGTAACGTTGAGACAGCATATATCATATAGATTGATAAAAACAGTTGGCCAGTGGTTGCTTTTAATACGCACAATTTTTAACGATTGGAATTTTTAAATGATTTATAATCCACACAGTTATAAGTGTAGCAAAATAAGGTATTAACGATTTCACACCCAGGTTTTATATATAAACATTTCGGGTATAAGGATTGGGTGTTTGACAACTTTCATATATAGCTATTCTGCTATTCTGCTGTATTGGTCATTGAAAAATTATTTACATTTTATTCTAAGAAACTTATAAATATCTAAGGGCGTTATATTGAAAAGAACGTTTACGGGATTAACTTATGAATACATTTTGTATTATATATATATATATATATATATATATATATATATATATATATATATATATACCTATCTCTTCCTCTCTCCCCTCTCTCTCTCTCTCTATATATATATATATATATATAATATATATATATATGTGCGTGTGTGTGTGAGTGTGTGTATGTAATTAAATGATAATATATCTAATCATCAGTTTAAATATAGTTTACTATTCATGTTTTTGCACTATGAAAAAAGCGATTGCTCGGTATATTTATATCTCGAATTAAGTTTTAAGAACTTTTTTTGTTAACATATAGGGTCGTGACAATAATGTTTTAACATTTTAGGTATTCGGCTAACATTTAAATTTGGGACCAGATGAATGAAATTGTATACAATATTACGTTTTCAGTGTCCCTTAAAGAATGTAAATTTTGGCAATCGATGGGAAACGGACAAAATGGGGGCAACAGCGCAAATGAAATATTTTAACTTCCTGTTGTAGAATACTATCTCACTGTTTAATGTATATATCCAGTAACATGATTTACAGAATCTGGATTAACGCAGGACCACCGGAAATTAACGCAGGAATTATGACTGGATTGAACCATTTATTACAACTACCTACATTGATGATCAGGAAAATGTTATTTAAGTAACATTTTGTAATATAAAAAAGCATAAAGTCTATTATAATTAGGTTAATTTCGGAATCATAGTATTGGAGAGTACATGATTTCGATTGAAATCAGTGTTCGGGGTACAAAGCTGTTACCCTCACTCATTTTGAATAGCTGCATGTCTACACTATTAGGCCATGTAAAGAATCCTTGAATAGGTTGTTATTTTAGAGAGTGCAAAGGAATGTGCCTCTATCATATGCAACTTAACTTTGGTGTGAACCCAGCAATCAGCACATTCCAGGCCAATCAAAAATGAAGTGGCCAGTTTTAATAGACCATCTCAGGCAAAAAAGTCTATTCGCAGGTGGGGAAAGCACGATCTTATGACATCCAAAGGTTCCGGTTCGAAGGCAGATGATGGACAGTGGAATATTAAAGATAATTAAGTATATTGACAGGTCCATTGAAAGAGGAAAGTGTCCAACATAAAAAAGAGTTCTAAAAGATTGGAATCCATAAAGAAAGAAATAAAAAAAGGAATACATAAATGCACCGGAGAAAATATTGTGAAATAATTTTATGCGTAAGCGTTAACGGTGGGAAAGAAATGATAAAAATGGAATTACGTGTGTGAACTGTACAGTCGACATGCAGTGCTCGCGTTCTCCGGGGTTATTGAATTACTGAAGAATGTATGAATAATCACCTAATCTCTCAATGTGTAGATCAATTCTTATAGATTAGGCACTAGATTTTTTTTACCTTTATAAAATATATTTAAACCAAGAGATGAGTGTGCCTGGTTAAATATTGTAATTTCAAATTGATCAACTTATCCAGAATAAATTATATCCTTACGAGCGCAAATGAAGACACGAGTCCAGATTTAAATCATGAAATAATCCAGCCTATCGTAAATGGGCAGTCTGAACTAGGAAAAATAGTGCCTTTTCCAGCGTTGACCGAGCACAAAAGTCTGTAAGTATACTAGAAGAAATGTTACTTGATATTTCTTTTCAGAAGTGTCGAATTGTCTATATTTTAAAACATTCTCGAAATCCTGTACTAGTCTGTTTATGAAAATGGTTGTAACATTTAATGCTGACAATACTATTCTTCCTTCTGTTGCCATTTACAAGAAGCATTATGAACCACCGATTGTTATAATAATGATACGCCAACTAAAGCTACTCTTTTAGACACTTCTACTTTACATTTTTTACATGAATTGGAACAAAAATATTGTTGACAATACAGATTGGAATGAAATAGCTCTACCGTAATAGAAAAATTATGCACATTTGAGTATATCGTATACACAAACAAAATCACTATTCGTCCATGCGATGAGTATTGTTGCCACATCTGATCTAGTGCATAAATCTCTTGTCGTTCACTCCTAGACTAGTTCCTAAACTCTCTTCAATTAATCTATCTATACTATGAATCATACACCAGCATCTATCATATCGCAAAAATGTTGCTCGTCTGTTACTGTTTTACAAAATAATCCATCATGTTCAAATGATACTGTGCCATTGTTTGGGGTGAATTACAGTAAATCAATGTTACATTGTATTATACATCGTTATGTGTTTCAATTTACCGGGTCGCATGTACCAATTGACTTGATATATTTAATTTTAATGGTGTTAATATATTTGTGTGATTTTCTTTAAAAAATGAGTTGCTAGATAATGTAAAACTTATGTTACTGCAAAAAGAATCGCGATCTTAAACTATTCAATTAAAGATGATGTACGATTATTTAAAATAAATACAACCCCAAATACGCTTACTCAGAGGGCTAACTCAATGGTAAAGCGTAAAAAACTAATTAAAATGCAACAGAACCATAGTCATGCCGCTTATTATCAATTGTGAAGTGACAGAAAATTCATGGAGTCAGCCGTGTGTTGAGTAACCTCGTGGTAAAGGAACACCTGCTGAATTATTGCATTACGAAAATATAAACATTGTAAATCACACACGTTACGAAATAATTATTAGTGAAAAGCGAGTCGAACTCTGCATATATAAAACGAAAATGCGGTTTTAGCTTTTTTTATCGGCATGAAGTCATATTCCTCATTTGCAACTAATCGTAAATATGCAAGTGTATAGATTTTTACAAATATATAAAGAGCAGAACTGTTCAGTCCTTTCACGGGAGGTCGAGAGTGGTGGAGAAGGAAAACAGAATCGAGTGCCACCAGGACTTCAATGATTTGAAGTTCCGTGACTAACAGGTCTTTCCTTACAACTAAAAAGGAAGATGACAAGATGTCAGATCCTTATCTCGACTAAAGTGTTAGCGTTGTTGTGATTCTAATACTGCTGAATGTCAAATCTAATCGCCAATATTAAAAATAGGAGATTTAGACATAAGCAATGCCAGATAACCTTACTAGCCATGATAAATCGGTTGTTTGAAATTTAATTCCAGTTGAAACAATGTTTATATAAATATAAACTAATAAAAATATATTGTTTAGATACATAGTATGAGCAAACTAGGGGTTTAAGCGATTACGTTAATAACAATAACTTCAAAATATATCTAATCTATAACACTGGTGTAGTTTAACGTAGACGTTGCCTTAGATGGCATGGGGTTTAGAATGAGACGTGTCAATTAAGTTAATAATATGAGATGGGCGTCTGGAACTTACAAGATTATTTAAATTCTACGAACGGCCAGGAAGCGGGTTAAATCGCACAGACAGGAAATATGAATAAGAACCGTGCTTGAAACTTCGAGAAGTAAAGACTACCTGGAATAAAGAAGTTTAAATATTGTTTTATCGATTTTGTTCTTTTTTTCTTTGGATAGGTTAAAGATCTTTATTCCAGCTCCGATAATCCAAAGACGTGAACCAGGAAATCTATTGGACGAGACCGTATTGTAGGCTTCAATGTTTCAATCTGTATATGTCGTGTGAACAGCCCTTTAAATACTATACGCATGATTACATGACCACTACACGAACAATATACCTAACTATCTCTCTAAACAGTTGAAATTTTAGATATAGGTTCGGTTGACATGGATTTAACATCATAACTCTATTTTAGCCCATCACAATAAATGTTATGGCGCCATAATTGGGGTGAAATTTACAAAAATTGACCGCTTTTTTTTTTTGCTCAACATTCACCTCCAAACACCCGGGCAAGGCCGGGCTGAAATCATAGTAACTAGATATAGTTAATTATACACACACAAACTCAAATATATATAGCGGCGTTTTAAATCACTGTATATAACATCCATCTATTTGATTCTACTAGATGATACATGAATTCAGACGTGTATGCATATGTAAAAACACTGGCTACAAAACAGATTGCCTATATTTATAGGCTGGATTTTACTCACATAAAATATTAAACCCACGCCTAATTATGATAACACTGCTTTCTCGTCAACCTATAGCAAATAAAAGTTTGAATCCACAGGTTTATCATACGCACTCCTAATTCCTGGATTAGGTAATAATAGATTTTAGAATAATATTCAAATGTTTAAGTGTGTACAAAATTTAATTAATCTCATAAACTATTATAGTATAGTCCGTAGAGGAATACAACCGGGAAAACACACGGATGTGGTGAAGTATGTAAAGATACAATTATCATTGTTTTAATACGTTGACACTTTTGAAAATCACTAATTAGAAATTAAAACATTAATGCCGACTATAATTCAACTAAGAAATGCTTAAAAAATGTTCATGTCTTTCCTCTAAATTAAAAACATCATTTAAATACTTACAATCGGAAGTGATTGAACGAATATCCTCGAAAATATACAGAAAATGTTTGGCCAGCTTAAAACGACCGTTTTATTAAGGGCAATTGCAGTTTAGGCTGCTTTACCACCATGCAGAAGGAAACGAGGTTATCGAGGTCATCTGCATTTTTATCCCTATGGTAAAAAAATCGCCTATTTTGTCATGCCAATTATGATCCTGGTAAAATGTGCAATTTTATATCTTGTAAAATGTCAAAAATGATGGACATATCACGTGGTTTTGCCATTTGTTATCTCATTGGTTGAATGAGTGGCCGTTTACTATGTGTAGCGTGCTAGTCTTTTATGATTATCTTATGTAATTTTGCAATTTTGTCTCTACACTTTTCCCTTTTTTATTATTTATGTATGTTCCTAAGACATATATTCTAATAAAGCAATTATTTCCAACGCACAGAGTAAAGTAATGTTGAAGGATTGTCGAAGGATGATAAATAATTTTCCTCTCTCCGTTACACACACACACACACACACACACACACACACACACCATCTCTCTTTCTCCCTCTCTCTATACACACACGCACAAACACCCCCCCCCACACACACACATATATATATATATATATATATATATATATATATATATATTCTATATCAGCGTCACTGTTTCTTATTATTCTGTATGGAGAGCTTACTGCGTGTCGCGCTGGTCCCGAGAATGAAGTAAATTAACTCGGGAAATACCCTCCCTGAACATTGACTCATTGAGTCATGGGCTGTTTATGGTTGTCTGACACGAAGGCGAACCTTTACCAAATAAATGAAGATAGTTTTCATTAGGAAATGGTGGTGCCACCAAAATTGTTTTAAAAACCCGGATTTAAAATTAAAGTTAATTCATCACAAAAAAGATTGTTTTTTATGTCTTAAACGAGTAGAATTGATTATGTAAACCTTAATTACTACTCAACTTAAAATTAATTTCTTCAATTATGCACTTAAACAATTATGAGTAAAGTCGGTTATAGATAAAACTAGTAGCAACTCGCAGGATCCGATTATCGGCGTTTGTAACATGGGTTTATCTTCTAGTCAAACAGGCTACCCAAAATATTAGCAACGGAATCCGTGAAATCGCATATGCAAATTAGCAGGTGCGCGCAAACTTATGTAACGAGAAAAAGAGACGAAAATACACCACATTGATTAGGAAAGAAGCAAAGTTTAGGACAAGATGAACGTGTGAATACGAGTGCAAAAAGAAAAAAAATCTGGCTTGTGCGGGGTCGAGGAGAAATACTTTTCAAAGGTTTATGTGTATGTGAAAAAAAATTGCAATATATGAAATGCGTTGTTTTGGAAGAACCATAAACAAATGCATTTCTTTGGCACTTATAAAAATTCCGGGTCCGATTTTTTTTGTCTTTCTGGAGTATATACCTATGGATATCCTATATGTTATTATGTTTTTACACATGTGGATTTCAATATTTTAAAGTTTAATATGCATAATATGTTTTTTAATAAATGTAAACCACTATTATTATATCTAGTGTCATTGGCGTCATATTCCCTGCAAGCAAAAATGTATAAATGCGTAATTACTGCTGGTCGGGCAAGTCGTACCTAGTTACAAATTTGTCTGCATAGGTATAGATATACTTTAGGTAAACAACACAACCAGAAGTACTAATATGAATTGATAAGAATGTGTATTTGATGTCATATGTGCATGAATTTAAAAACTTCAGACACCAATTTAATATGCATACATTCACATTTAAAAGGCGATAAAGTGGTCTTTGTGCATAACAGTCTGGGAGAAATAGTGATTATATATTTCTGTTTCTGTTCACGATCTATGTAACTATTAATTATAATTAAATCGCAAGTTGCTAAAATTGTAAGTAGTTATTCATAAGGAAAAAATAGTAGAAAGATTACAGCTAATTTGTTATTCAGATTACAAAGTACTGTTGTGAAAACGCCGGGTATAAACGGAATTATATTTTGTCGATGATGTAACCCCATTTACGAAGAAAAAAAAGTCAGACCAACAAAAATATTAATGTGATTGTTGATTAGCGATATTCACAGATTTAATTGATTGTACCGCATAGAGAAACATTTAGTGAGGAATTGAGTAAAATGTGTGTACATTAGACTGTAAATAGACATTTTAAAATCATAAGCTGCGCTGTGATACTTTCGCTCATATTTATCAATTCACTACGTACGGTTTCATATTTTTAAAACTACAACGTGTCAAACCTCTCCCTCAGTGCTCGAATGTATATGTTTGAATGCATCCGATATTTTATTGATTTTATATAACAAAAAACTTTCGCTATGTTTACTTATCATTCATAATCATTAGGGTTGCTTCAAGTATTTCTGTCTAAGTGGATAATATAAAGCAATTGGCTGTTTCCGGAATACATACTTATGATTGTGGGAATTAAACAAAATTGGAAAATAATGTTTCATTTGCCTCAGCTAGTTTAGTTGTTTCATTGTAATTTTACTTTTTTTACGATTATGAGTTCTTTACAAACAATAGCTCTTTAAAATAGAATGTAATTATAATAGAAAATAATTTGATTACAGCCGGAGACGAGCCATTCAGTGAAAGGCGTAATTACAATAAGAAAAGTGCTTCAAAGTCTTTTAACAATTGATAAGCAGATATTTTATTTTTGTTATTATCAATGCTTTAATTTCTTTACAATGTTTATCATTTTACCATCTCTGTTTTTGTATTTATAGCCCTCTTTTAAATGCGCGCCCCCACACACATACATATATATATATATATATATATATATATATATATATATATAAGAGCAATTATATATATATATATATATATATATATATATATATATATATATATATATATATATATAGATGCGTGTCTGTGGATATAGATAAAATTTTAAATATTACCATTACGTATATTTCTAATAATACGATGGTGTCATGCTTATCCAATCAAACTGGATTAAATAATGGATATAGCTTGGTATAACGTCGAACCCAGTAACACAGCCACTCCGGGTTACGTAAACGTCATTTTCTAGGCTTAGAAACTTAACACAGTGAAAAGACATTTTATCTGATACCATGATGATGCATGGTAAACTTTCATAGATAGTATTAAACGACCAATTATTCAGAATATGTCGTCTGTGACTGATTGTATTTTATTCCACCAACACAGGTCGATTTACAGTTTTAATATGCATAATATGTATTTTTTAAAAATGTATACTATTATTATTATATCTAGATTACATTGAGTCCCATTCCCTGCAAACAATAATGTATAAAATATGTTATTACTGCTGGTCGGGCAAGCCAAACCCAGTAACAAAATGTGGCTTTATGAAATATACATGTAATAAAGCTAACAAAAATAAAAGTATGTGCGTTTAATCCCTGAGTTATAGACTGGTTAATTAGCTCCTTAATTAAACATAAATATTGCTACAAAGAATTACGTCTCGCATTTAATAGAGTGTGTGTGATGTACAGTTGAATTTATCTTGTTCGTTACTAGCATGTTTATTTTATGTCTAGTAGGGTTGTTGTGTTAGAGTTTTATTAATGATCATTATTATTTCTAAAAGTTACATTTCTATCATTTGCGTTAGTTTAATTTTTATGTTGTTCAATTTTATTATTTTTTGTTATTATTGTTTTCATTGCATTTATTTCATATTTTGTTATCATGTCTTTTAATTATCAACATACATTTTTCGCAGTGGCTGTAGGATAACTTTTGGTTATTTATATTGAAAATTTTGTGGAACGGAAATTCTTTTCGATAGGTTTTTAAATGTATTGCCAAGGTTGGTGTTTAACATTTGATTGTATGGCGGCGAATACCAAATTATATTTCTTTTTCTTCTATTTGTAATGTTATTATAGGTATAGGTGTTTGGCTGCTTATGTTCAATATCAACATTTTTGTTTAACAGTTCAATCAATAACGAAACGGCTTAAAATAATAGTTACATAAATAAATATAATATAATAATAAATATCTGCAACAAAACACCAATACTATAGGAAATTTACAAATAAAAGAAAAAATGAATCTGGTATACGACTTTTTACAATCAAATGTTAAACAACAAACATGGATAGACATGGATAAACATTTCTAAAGCTTATCGAAAAAACCTTCCCATTAACCTATCCCTTACACGAAATTTTCAATAGAAATAATTTGAATTTATCCTACAGCTGCTGCTAAAATTTTATGGTGATAATTAAAGCACAAAATATAAAATAAATGCAACGATAATTATATTAACAAAATAAATATTAACACAGTGAACAATATGGTAAAATAAAACTAACACAAATGACAGAATTGTAACTATTAAAAATAAATTATACCGGTAAACCAAACCATAGCAACAACAAACCTACTAGAAATAAAAAAATAATAAAAAAATATGTATAATGGACAAGATAAGTACAACTGTAGACCCCACACGCCCGTAAAAAGAATTGTCTAACAAAAACAATGTTTACCAGGTCACAATGTTTGACACAAACCCGGAATAACAGGAGATATTACGTTAGATTTATAAAACTGATAAGTTGAGCATAAAACACGTGTAAAACAAAAAAAAAACTCTGAACGAAAACTGCACAAGCCACCCAATACTGAACACTTAAAAAAGCGGACGTACATTGAGAGTCGAATTGAAAATAGTAAGACAAGCAAGTACAACCTAAACAACCAATGTAGATTATGTATGAATGAGAATTTCGCTAGCCTCAATTTTAAAAGACATCGTCATTTATAAAAATGTAAGACAGAAATAGCGAACAATTGTGTGCACAGAGTAAAGTTAACTCAAGGATAACAATATATACATTATTTAAAACAAATATTAATATTATTAATCATGATGATAATAATAAATATTTAAATAACTATTTAAGTAGATATTCAAATAAAGTAATGAATAAAAAGTTAAATAAATGAATAAATATATAATATTAAAATACAAAATGAGTAAATCTTCAATAAAACAAATAAATATTAAATTAGTAAATAAATAAATAAAATGAAAAAAAAAACATATATAATTATATGATAAATGTTTTTTATGTATAAAACTAACAAAATATCTAAAATACAAACCAAAACACAAATTAGCGTATATAACTACACGCAGGTTGGAAGTTTGTAAGCTCTTCTATACACAAAAGGATATAACTAATCATTTCCCATAAAAAGACACAGGTGAAAAAGTGACCTGATTTTAACTGTACCTTTTCCCGTAAGTTGCCGATGATTAAATAATAAGGATGGGTTCGGTTGCAACTAAGAAGCTGACTGGCTTTATAGCATATCCAATACAATTTGTTCATATGAAAATTCCGCGATAACCACAAATCATCACATATGTGTGACGAATTCTTACTACCATGAAACGCGGAATATTCTATTAAGCTGCATTGCTATATATATTTTAATAAATTACTACTTAGCTCTATTTATATATTGAACACTGTTAAAGTAAATCATGAAAGTTCACGCATAAATTTTATTTTATTATATTAATTCGTGTGATTGTACTTAAATATTAATATATATATATATATATATATATATATATACACCCGTTTATTTGTAAAATAATGTGTAAAATTAATCATCATCATCACTATCTACAGCAGATGTGTGTGTTGTATAAACAAACTCTTTATTAAAAAAAAAGTCCAGGTATCCTTAAGACTAGTCAGTTGGTTTTTTTTTTTATTTCATTTCATTCCTAAATCTATTTATTTGTAAAATAATATGGGAAATTGTTCATTATCATCATTATCTACAGTAGAAATGTGGGTCCTATAAACAAACGTTTTATTTAAAAAAAAAAAGTAATCCGTCTTTAACACTGATCAGTTGGATTTTTGTTTTCATCTGATTCCTACGTCCAATTATTTGTAAAATAATGTGTGGAATTTGTCGTCGTCGTCATCGTCGTCATCATCATAATCATCATCATCATCATCATCATCATCATCATCATCATCTACAGCAGAAGTGTGAGTCTTATGAACACACTTTTTTTATTTAAAAAAATGTCCACGCGTCTTTAAGACTGGTCAGTTAGATTTTTTATTTCGTCTGATTCCTACATACATTTATTTGTAAAATGATGTGTGAAATTTGTCATCATAATCACTATCTACAGTAGAAGTGTGAGTCTTATAAACAACAGGGCACATGTAGTCTAGTATATATATATATATATATATATATATATATATATATATATATATATATATATATATATATATATATATATGCCCCATCGGAAAATCATCACCTAAGGTTTGACCATGATCAGTCCAGTTGTCCGGTCTTTATGCGAATTGTACACAGACACATACACGAACGCTACTTATTTATCCATATAGAAGACGATATGCAAACTCCTTAGGTTAGAGACCATGATTATGCAGGGTTTGGTTATGATCAGTCCAGTAATGTTTGTTGTAGAAAAGTATGTATAAATAGGCTATGATGTTGTCCTTTGACTTTAACCTTGAAAAATAGGGGGGGTACATTCTCACGGTGGTGAACCATCATCAGGCCAGGTTTATTCATGATCGGCCAAGTGGAGTAAGCTGTAGGAGTGTATCACACACGAACAGAGACAGAAACACAGACACAACACATGCACACACACACACACACACACACAAACACACACGCTTTTTTATTTATAGATTAAATATAAACTATTAACGTGAGGCGTTATTAAATATATTCGATGAAAGTAGGCTAATTGTTTTTAGTGACACGTTTACCTATTGCAGTGTATAATCTTTATGTATTAAACATGCTGTATGTAAACGCACACGCACACACACACGCAGACACATATATATGTGTGTGTGTGTGTATAAATGTGAAAGTGTATGTCTGTGTATTTGTGTGCCTGTGTGTGTACATTTCCCTACGCAATAACTCTGTCAATTTAAAGTCTACAGACTCAAAATTTGATATACAGTGTATATGTATGTTTTCGGCCAGAATTTTGGCGATAAAAGGGGTCAAAGTTCAAAGATTTGACTTTTGAGAACTCTACAAAACTCCTCCGACAATTTTGGGTCTAATGATTTGAACTCTTAGAGTTACGTTCCTTGGACATGGATCTAACTTAATAATGTGATTTGAGCCCAAATCAATAAATTTTAAGGGGTAATAATACGGGTCAAAGTAAAAAAAAAAAATAACCGCTATTTTTGCTCAACATACACATCCAAATATCCGGGCAACGCCAGTACCCATGCTAGTATATCTATAAAGGTGAAACTTTCTGTGTGTGTGTACATTTCTTTACCAGACTAGTCTGTCGATTGTTAGTCTACAGACTCCAGATTAAAGATAAGGCATATTGAGAGTTGGGAAAATCTTTAAATCGGTTTTCGGCCAGAAATTTGGCTGTCAATGAGTCAAAGTCCAACGATTTGATCTTTGAAAACTCTATCAAACTCCTCCGCCAATTTTAAGTCTAAACACGTGAACTTTTAGATGTCGATTACTTGCACATGGATCGAACCTTTTAATTTGATTTGAGCCCAAAACAATAACCTTTAAAGGGTCAAAATTAGGATCAAAGTTGTAAAAAAATATCTTTACGGTCTCTATCAAATTACTTGGCCAATTTTTGATCTAAACATATCCAATTTTACATAAAGTGTATTAGACATAAGTCAAGATTTTTAATCGATGTTGGCCAAAAATTTTGCTGTGAAGGGGTCCAAGTTCAAAAGATTTTACCTTTGCGGTCTCTAAAAAAATATAAAGCCAATTTTGGGTCTAAACATTTAGAATTTTACATAAAGGGTATTCAGGAAAACAGCAAGATTTTGGGTGAAAATTTGACTGTCAAAGTTGTAAGTGTTGATTTTGCAGACTCTACCAAACAATGTTTAAACACTTGAAAGTTTAGATGGATATTTCTTGGGCATAAGTCAAACTTTTTAATATATATATGCCCATATAAAGTTATGAATAGTACATAGGGCCCGAGCAATGCCGGGCTGACCTGCTAGTCTATCTGTATATCTATAAAAGTGAAAGTGTATGTCTGTCTGTGTGTGTATATGTGTATCTGTGTGTCTGTGTGTGTACATTTCCATACACAATAACTCTGTCAATTTTAAGTCAACAGACACGAAATTTGATATACAAAGTACTCATATTTGGGAAAATCGATGTGATGGATTTTCGGCCAGAAATTTGGCGATTAAGGGTTCAAAGTTCAACGATTTGACCTTTGAGAATGCTACCAAACTCCTCCGATAATGTTGGGTCTAAACACTTGGAATTTTAGATATAAGTTCCTTGGACATGGATCTAACTTAATAACTTGATTTTAATCCGAAACAATAAATTTTAAGGGGTCATAATAAGGGTCGCAGTTTAAAATTGGCCACTTTATTTATTTATTTACTTTTTTTGCTCAACATACATCTCCACAAACCTGGGTAACTCCCGGCACCCATGCTAGTATATATATTTTTAACAGTGAAAGTGTGTGTGGGTGTCTGTGTGTGTATATTTCCCTATGCCATTATTCTGCCAATTTTAAGTCTACAGTCTCGAGATTTGATATACAGGGTACTGAGTTTTGTGAAAATCGATGTGATCCGTTTTCGGCCAGAAATCTCGAAATTAAAATGTCAAAGTTCAACGATTTGATCTTTGACACCTCTACAAAACTCCTCATACAATTTTGAGTTTAAACAGTTGAAATTTTAGATATAGGGTCGTTTGACATGGATTTAACTTAATAACGTGAGTTGAGCCGAAATCAATAAATTTTAAGTGGTTATAATACGGGTCAAATTTTAAACAAATTGAGTGCATTTTTTGCTCAACATACACCTTCAATTACCCGGGCAACGCCGGTCCCCCTGCTAGTATATATATGAAAGTGAACGCGTTTGTGTGTCTTTCTGTGTGTATACCTTTCTCTACATAATAACTCTGTCAATTTTCAGTCTACAGACTCGAAATTTTATATAAAGGGCACTGATATTTGGGAAAGTCTTCGTGATCGGTTTTCGGCCAGAAATTTGGCTGTTAAGGGGTCAAAGTTCGACGATTGGACCTTTGAGAACTCTACCAAATTCCTCCGATAATTTTGGGTCTAAACACTTGAAATTTTAGATGTAGGTTCCTTGGACATGGATCTAACTTAACAACTTGGTTTGCTCCCCAAGAAATTATGTTAAGGAGTTTATAATAGATGTCAAATTAAAAAAAAATAGTTTTTTTTGTTTTTATTTTTGTTTTTTGTGCAACATATACCCTCAAACACCCGATCAATGACGGGCGCACATGCTAGTATATATATAAAAGTGAAAGTGTCTGTCTGTGTGTATCTGTGTGTGTACAATTCCTTACGCAATGACTCTTTCAATTTTTGGTCTAAAGACTCGAAATTTTATATATAGGGTACTTTGATTTGGCAAAATCGATGTGATCCGTTTTCGGCCAGAAATTTGGCGATTAAGGGGTGAAAGTTCAACGATTTGACCTTTGAGAACTCTACAAAACTCCTCCGGCAACTTTGGGCCTAAACATTTGAAATTTTAGATAGAGGTTTCTTGGACATGAATCTAACTTAATAGCTTTATTTGAACCCAAAACAATAAATGTTAAGGTGTCATAATAGGGGGCAAATTTAGAATAATTAACCAATGTTTTTTTGTTTTTTGCTCAACATACACCTTCAATTACCCGGGCAACGCCGGCCCCCCTGCTAGTATATATATGAAAGTGAACGCGTTTTTGTGTCTTTCTGTGTGTGTACCTTTCTCTACATAATAACTCTGTCAATTTTCAGTCTACAGACTCGAAATTTTATATAAAGGGCACTGATATTTGGGAAAGTCTTCGTGATCGGTTTTCGGCCAGAAATTTGGCTGTTAAGGGGTCAAATTATGTTAAGGAGTTTATAATAGATGTCAAATTAAAAAAAATAGTTTTTTTTGTTTTTTGTGCAACATATACCCTCAAACACCCGATCAACGACGGGCGCACATGCTAGTATATATATAAAAGTGAAAGTGTCTGTCTGTGTATATCTGTGTGTGTACAATTCCTTACGCAATGACTCTTTCAATTTTTGGTCTAAAGACTCGAAATTTAATATATAGGGTACTTTGATTTGGCAAAATCGATGTGATCCGTTTTCGGCCAGAAATTTGGCGATTAAGGGGTGAAAGTTCAACGATTTGATCTTTGAGAACTATACCAAACTCCTCCGGCAATTTTGGGCCTAAACATTTGAAATTTTGGATAGAGGTTTCTTGGACATGAATCTAACTTAATAGCTTTATTTGAACCCAAAACAATAAATGTTAAGGGGTCATAATAGGGGGCAAATTTAGAATAATTAACCGATGTTTTTTTGTGTTTTGCTCTACATAAACCTCCAATTACCCGGGCAACGCTGGGCCCCGATGCGTATATATATATATATATATATATATATATATATATATATATATATATATATATATATATACAGTTGGTCAGTTAAACAGAGTGTTAGAGATTTTGAGAGTTAGAGAGTTGGAGAGTTGGAAACAGGGTCAGCTAGCGACAGAGCCCATGACCCTGTAGGCCGGAGGAATCAGAATCTAAGATGCATGCAATTTCCTAATGAGAAAAAATAGTGAAATTAAAGTTGTCTAAAAATACAACCCGAGACTTGTAGGTCATTCTTTGAATGGATCTTCATTTCAACTTTTGGCAGATCCGTCACTCCAAACCAACAGATGAACAAAGTGTGTTTTATTGGCAAGATGTATAGCTACCCAGAACTCTGTTCCCTCCTCTTTGTGCAATCCATATCGTAAATATCCCGTAATTCATGCCATAAAATATATCTATCTATATATCTATAAAAGTGAACGTGTCTAAAGGTCAGTCTGTCTTTCTGTCTGTCTGTGTCTGTGTACATTTCCCTACAAGACTACAGACTCGAATTTTAATATATAGGGTACTTAGATTTCGGAAAATCGATCTGATTGGTATTCAACCAGAAATTCGGCTGTTTTGGAGTCAAAATTCACCGATTTGAACTTTGAGAACTCTACCAAACTCCTCCGACAATTTTGGGTGTAAGCACTTGAAATTTTAGATATAGTTTCCTTGGACATGGATCTAAATTAATAACTATATTTTAACCCAAAACAATAAATTTTAAGGGGTCATAATAGGGGTAAATTAATGACCGTTTTTCTTTTGCTCAGCATACAAATCAAAACACCCGGGCAACGCCGAGCTGAAATACAATTATATATATATATATATATATATATATATATATATTATTGTTTGTATACACACAAATAAACGCACACAAACGTATATATGAGTTCTGTGGTGTTTTTTTACTAAAGACAATGCGTTTTTCTGATAGATTATTCCTGTATAGTATTTTAACGTTTGATATTTTTCAAATTTAGACATTTTAAAATCTATTTCTTTGTCATGTTTTTCATTATTTTTTAACTTTTTTTTTACAATTCGTAATATTTTTCAAAAATATTTCCTCGGGGTAATGGTGTAAAACACAAGTATAAAATATTTTTAAAAATTACAAGGCACAACGAAATAACAAAATACATTTACATAACTTTTTCACTCCATTTCTAAGCTGATTGTTGTTCCAAATGTCCGCCTTAAGCTGTGACTGACTCAAAATCTGTACGATAGACGTTAATATAATTCGGCTCTCATTGTTGGTGATTTTTGACACCAGACATTTATAATGTTATAAACGTCCAATATGCACCGATCCTCATGAATATAACTTTGATGTAGAGTACGGAAATGGAGTCACAAAAATAGCCATGTTAGACGAACAGTAAATGCTTATTTTTAACGAGATCTGAAAATATATGGGGTACACAGAACACACGCTATTTATAATTATTTGCATGTGCCGTAAAGAACAGATATTACTGTCGATTTTAACTTTCTGATTCTAGGACGGAAGTTATATGAAGTTATATATATATATATATATATATATATATATATATATATATATATATATATATGCAAGTTCACTCATAACAGGGCATATCCAATCTTCGGCGTAAGGGGCCACTTTTTAAGATAACGCCTAGGAGAGATAAAGAAGCTGTTATTTTAGGTAACATTTAAACTTCTTATTATCTGTAAAATCAAGGAACCAGGAGTACGATATAAATTCAAAAGTCTAGATGTTCAAGGAAAGAAACAAACTGAGTAGAACACTTTCATGCATTTGGGAATCTCAAAAGTGAAGGGGTGTAATTTTGTTGCAACGCAGGTTTCGGGGACACATACGTCGGGCAGGCACAAGTGCATCGGGTTCATCAGAGAACATTCCATTAAAATACCTCGAAAACATGTACAGGTATGCAACATCGGATCGAAGTGACAGTGGTTGGTGCTTAATTGACAAAAATCTATCAAGTTGAAGACTCTTTTTTTAACCTTCTCCAAGAGGGAAATACTGTTTATATGTGCACCAGCACAGATATGCTATGCTTATTTATTAATGATAGAGGGAAATATATCTAAATATGATACTTAATATACACTTCCCAGCGATTGTCAGGTCATACATCTACTCCGATATGAACACTAGTAGAATAGGACCTCTTAACTCATGGTCGACAATATTTCTACAGCGGGTTACTTTAACAAATTCTCCGCCTTGCAAATCTAAGTTGCTTTAAGTAAATATACTTTCTGTCTATTGCCGGCATTTATACACCTTTGTCTATTGGCCCACCGAAACAACCCGGCTCTAGGCCTTGTTGCATATTTAGGACATTACACGCCAAAACCATCTAACTTCTTTCTTTTCTTTTCTTCCACAAGCTGATCCAATTGGTTTTACTTATTGTCATCTTATGTTCAATCGTCTGGTCTGAGCCGGTCTTGTCTGGAACGTTGAGAGTATCTTATTTATAGTTTGTCTGGCTGCTGTTTCCGACTACAAACGTTTTAATTTCTCGATAACGCTTAAAGCGGCTGTTTCATCATTAGTTGTAAAATATTGGGTGGTTTTAGAGGCTTGGTGAACATAGAAAGGACCCTGCTGCTATTTCTGGTGGGGTTTAAAAAGTTCACAACTTCCTAGGCAGGACCCGGCAATTGACGCCAATTAGACACATGCAATTGGACAATAGCCGAGTTTTTCCTAAGAAGCTGTTGCTTTGTGAAATCCCACCACTTTCCCTGCTCGAAATGACATAAAAACTTTTCTGATATTATACAAATCTTGATAGAGCATCTTCTATAAGCGCTACCAAACAGTATGGGTTCATGTACTGTCAGTCAGAAATAGCAGCTACGGAAGATATAACAAAGAAACATATATAGATAGACACGTAAAATACGAGAAGTATCCTCAGTCAGTCGAGGGATTGGACTCGGAATCTCTCAAGAAATTTATATGTCTGAAAGTGTATTCAGACATATATAAAACATGATGTTAAATCCAGGGATAATGTTTGCGAATCTGAGTGAAGTTACAATCGATAGAAAGAAATGTATATGTAAAATCTGTTATTTGCTGTTTGTTTTATTTCGAAAGAAAGTACTTTAATTCTTATTATTCTATAGTCAATGACAACAGGGATGGAAATTGAATCGGATGTAAGGGACGTTAGCGGGCCAGTATTAAGCATATATATTGCTTACGTACACAACGTCATGATATAATTTTCTGTTGCGTTTACACATGCGTTTTGTAATCAAACGTCAAACAAGCTCCCACACAGAAAATGAACATATATATGTATATATGTATATATATATATATATATATATATATATATATATATATATATATATATATATATATATATATATATATGCATATCTTTCTGCACAAGCAAAAGTGAACATATACATTAAATGAATCATGCCTGGTACTTTAGTACAGCTTCACAGAAATGCATTTTTATATACAGGCTACGCGCGTTAGGAACATTTTAGGAACCACTTAACATTATATACACAGTAAACACCACAATCTCTTTTCTGGCCCATGCATTATGTATACACATGATCTAGACAGCTTTACAACAGAGATATTTAAACGCAGCAAAGAAGTTATATCGAATAAATCGTTACAAATCCACGATAATGCTATTTAAAGCTTACTGAAATAGACAGCATAATCAATGTCTCTCTTTTTCTATTAAATATTTATTTATTTCGTTCGGTTGTGTTATTGCCCCTTTTCATTGCTCTGTTTTAAGTTCTCTGTTTCTTTTTTTGTCTTAGTCCCTCGTTGCACCGTGGTATATATTCTCAAGTGTTTTCCCTCTCTCTAATTCTGAACTCAAGCCGTTATTCGGGAAAGTCCCGAATTCTTGAGTGTGTGAAAACCTGCGAACCTTCATAGGCTTGAGAATCTGGGATTAGAACTCAAATTCGTTCACACGCCCCAAAAGTTTGACACGTAAACCTTTCGTACTCAGAAAGCCTGAAGTCATATTTCATTCCAACTTTTCAAATGATGTCTCTTCTCATTTTTTCGCAAAGCAATAAAATTATATGTCTGTTTTACAAAACCACAATAAATTCATCCTTTCAGATAAGTAACCACCGTTGCCCGGGCCTCCAATAATGTTTAACAGACAGTATCAGCATACTTACTCAGTGTTTAGGGGGTCCCAATCTCCCCAATTAGGTCACGCCACAGATACACCGGTTCTCATTCGATAACCAAGGTTGAACAACATTGTCTGGTTACTAGCTACTATTTGTGTATGCCAGTTTCTGTATCTAAGAGGACGTAAACAACTCGCCGTAACCTAACTTCTCCTGAAGATCCACATGGGAATGGGGACCGTTTGTAGATTTAATATTGCCAACTCGTCTTAGGTTAGTGCTGCTTCGGTATGTTATCGAAACAGACCGACCTATCAACGGAGACATCTAGTTATACATAGCTTGATCATATCAAAATTTAAATATTTATTAACATTGCCGGTTTAGCTATGTATATGAGTGTTAGCAATTCTAAGTAACACATCATTGTAGAATTAACCATAAAAATGCCCTGTGGTCATCTACAGGAATATGAATCTGTTCTATTTTACAATTTCGTATGACAGACAATCGATTAAGTGAATAAATGCATGTATTTTAAACACATTAAATTTTTTCGTCGTTAATTGCTTCAATATAAGTGCAATGTTCGACAAATAATCATTTCTGTTGCAGATGCCCGGGTAATGATTTAACTATGACTCGCGCTGTTAAATATCAATAGCAAATATCCGTCTAAATTTTCCTTAATGTGTGTATATATATATATATATATATATGTTATGAGAAAAATAGAAAAAAAACGAATGAAATTATTAAAAATCAACGTTTCGTCCTTATTTCAGAGGGCATCTTCAGGATAATTGAAATAAAAAATAAAAATGTAAGAAAAGAAAAAAGTCATAGATCGTGCGAAAAAGACAGTTCTTGAATCCTACCCATGTCGGGAAGGACAAACAAATGTGTGCTTATCTCCTTCCCGACATGGGTAGGATTCAAGAACTGTCTTTTTCGCACGATCTATGACTTTTTCTTTTCTTACATTTTTATTTTTTATTTCAATTATCCTGAAGATATCCTCTGAAATAAGGACGAAACGTTGATTTTTAATAATTTCATTCGGTTTTTTCTATTTTTCTCATAACATAACGTCAACCACCGCTGGTATTTTTTCATTCCTTATACACACACACACACACGCACACACACACACACACACATATATATATATATATATATATATATATATATATATATATATCCAGAACCAAATGAGTAATGCATAATATATCTAAAAATGTGCAATATATCTGAACAATACATATAGGATGATGCAAAATATGTAGATTATATTAGCTTTTATTCCATATACATTTCTCATATACATTTCTCATATATATTTTACTAACTAACAATGATAGAGACGGTACGAATAAAAGAGAATTGAATATATAAAAATAATGCTGGTAAATAACAAGGGGTAGAAAGTTGTAGAATCAATTCAGTAAAACACTATATAAAAATGATAGCTTGTACCTGAGCAGGTACACATTATCATAAAAATCCTTGACACTTCAAAAGCTTGTGGACCTGATCTCATCCCAGCTGTGCTATTTAAAAAGTGCTCAGCCGAAGTAGCTCCAGTTCTCTGCAAACTCTACAACAAATGCCCTAATGAATCATGCTTTCCGGGCTGTTGGAAAACTGCTTCTGTGGTACCAGTATTCAAGAATTCTGGCAAAAAAAAAACTGACCTATTAAATTATCGACCCATTATCTTGCTCCCACTTTTCGCCAAAATATTTGAGACAATAATGAACCATGTTCTAGTCCGGCACCTTGCAGATGCTAAACTTCTGACTGACAAACAATATTGATTTAGACAAGCCCATTCCACAGCAGACATCCTCACTGTAATGTCTGAACGTATATACCATTCACTGGACAAAGCGGGGGAGGGCTGAGCGGTAGCTCTAGATATATCTAAGGCTTTTGACAGGGTATGACATGAGGATCTCCTCGGGAAGGTATCACTGGTAGAATACTTTACATAATTATATCCTTCTTAGATAAGAGAAAAATCCAGGTTGTCCTAGACATTCGTACATATAAACAGTGTGATATAAATTCTGGAGGACCTCTAAATCTTCCTAATATTTATTAATGACCTCCCCGACAAAAAATGCCTCTGAGATGAGTATATATGCTGATGACACCACACTCTATAACAGGCATGACAGGAAAACAAATGAACACGTAACTAAACAAATGGCAAAAACACTAGAGGATTATCTCCAATCTGTCGTGGAATGGGGATAAATGGATGGTCACATTCAATGCTGCCAAGACTAAACTGGTTTCCTTCAATAGTTACAAGAAAACGTCTCTGACACCAATAGCAATAGCCAGTGACTCCCTGTCTGAGAGTACATCTTTCAAACTGTTTGGCCTAACGTTCACCGGAGACATGAGTTTGAACATTTATATTGAAAACATTGCCAGGACCGCTGCGAAAAAGGTAGGTTCTCTCTACCGTGCTTGAAAACTACTGACACCTAAAGTATCCTGTAACTCTAAATGGCCATCATTCGCCCATGTATGGAGTATTGTTGTCACATTTGGGCTGGTGCATCTGCTGCTAGTCTCTCGTTTCTCGACAGGGTTCAAAAGAGAGTCGCCAATCTGATAGGCCCTGAACTGGCATATAAGCTTCAGCCTCTGTCCCATCGACGAATCGTTGACTTCGTCTGCCTGTTCTACAAGTATTTTAATGGTGAATGCTCTGACGAACTGCAGACACTTGTGCCCCCACGACGTAAACACCCCCGACAAACCCGACAGGCAGCTAAATCTCACCCCCACACAGTAGAGATCCCTAGATGTAAAAGATCTTTCAACTGCAGTAGTTTCTTCCCCAAAACCGCTAGACTCTAAAATTCCATTCCAAGTTCCTGCTTCCCTTACTATACTGACATGCAAAAGTTCAAGTGTAACGCGATCCAATATCTTGTTGCCAAAATCCCAACATAGTGCCCCAGGAATTGTTGCATCTGATAGTAGCCCCCTACACCAAAGTGACAATGTGCCTTGTTTGGGGTGAAAATGTAATAAACAAAATGTAGTTTGTAAATAATAGGCATATTACAATTTTTTTCAATCTCCGAAACTGTAGTTCATAGTAACAACTTAGAAATCCTTTTAGAACTGCGGTAATAATGTTTCTTCATATGAGTTAAACTATTCAATGATACAGGTGATAAATTGACTTGCTTACTAAATGATTTTTTAACGGAATGAATATTTTAGAGTTTTAAAATTTATATGAAACTCGTCTTGGGAGAAGTGCTAGTCTAGCGGCACTGATGAGTTGTGAAGCAACGAAACAGTAATGTATGTCGGTGGCTACAAATATATGTTAAGCTCTCCTTTTTTTGGAAGAACACTGTCGTAAATAATCTCACTCACTACTTAATTGGCTGAAAAATGCGACGCTCGCTGTTTGTTTGTAAACAAGCGGTTTGAGCAGTATAAAAGTGGTAGATGAATGTTTGTTTAAAATAGATATTCGTCCAGGTTATTTGCGAACACCGCTCACATGGGTCGAGGGGTAGAACTGACGATTGTCAACGCGATGGTTTTACGTTAAATCCTCGGATTTGGAGAGATTCTAGTCTAGCGGCACTGATGAGTTGTGATATAATGAAACAGTACTGCGTATCGATGAGTACACACGCACACACACAAACGCACACACACACACACACACACACACACACACACATATATATATATATATATATATATATATATATATATACAGGGTGCCCCCCCCCAAAAAAGCTACATGGAGGCCATCTAGAACATATGCTGTAGAACGGAGAAAAAAAAAACAAATACCCTTGTGGTTTGATGTGATGTTTTGATATAATAAACTAATTATGACCAAAGTCTCATTTCATTCGGACAAAATAATTAAAGTTGGTGCCCGTTTATTTTGGGACACCCTATATATATATATATATATATATATATATATATATATATATATATATGTATGTATATATATATATATATATATATATATATATATATATATATATATATATATATATATATATACCTCTAAAATTAAAAAATAAATTTACGTCAGTCACATTTAGTGGTAAAATTATATATATATAATTGTTTAGTGTAAGAAACAAACCGTAGGACGGCATCCTTTAAAGAGAATTTTAGCGTATCAATAACAAGGTAATAAATCAAACTAAACAAACAGATTGATAAGGATTCTATTGAAGAAACTAATAGAATGAACTTCGAGTCGGGCGACTACAAAAACGCCATTTGGTTTTATTATTTTTATTTGTTTGCTGTTCGTAATTTGTTACCATTTCAATACGAAAGACAATTTGACAGTTGTAATTCAATAGCATTGTGTGTTGTTTTTCCCTCTCTATTAGTATTTCATCCAGCTTCATTGTAAGGTGAATATGAATACAAATAAATAAGCGTATTTTCTTTCCCCTCTTTTTATGTGTTTCTGTTTGTTGTTTCTTTGAACGCTGTTTGGTGTCAATTCACAAACGCCCGTAAGATAATCATTCACAGGAAATGCTATGAACAAAAAAAGTAACAAGAAACTAAATAAATCTCACTCATACACTTCTTACATTTTTACTTATATTTTTACTTTTTTCTCTATTTCCTGGTTAAGTATGCTTGGCTGACAAAATTGACACAACAGTTTTTAAAAAATGGCATTCCTTATGTCGATTTTAAATTCACAACGATCTGCAGCAGGGTATATCTGTCGCGCATTCTCACACCCGGGTGTTGGACACTCTTGTGCTTAAATCAAATATGACACTGCTCTATGGTCAGAGTTGCACTTTCATAGGAATAAGCCACTCACAACGAGAAGAGTTCTGTTTATTAATTGTTGCTTGCAGCTCCACTAACATAGACAAGCAACATCCAATTATCGGAGGACATGTTTACTATCATTGCTCGTTTTTTTTTTTTTTTGCATCGTATTGCCGTAGTCAAAACAATAAATTACTTGTGTAAAATCTAAGAGAAAAATACATATAGTGAAAAAAAAAAAAAAAACAATGGATAAGTGGAAAACTATTAATTTAGTTTGGGATTTTGCGTTCCTATATTAAAACAATCCAAACTTCCTTACTGACTTTTCCTCAATGATCACTGGAATGTCTAATTCAGTAGATAAGCTAAAGGGTTCAATTTTGCTAACCCATATATTTAAATTGTTTTCTCAATTTTACATTGATAGTAAAAGCCTTCTATTTCTATTTAAAATTATTAAAACAAAATTCTTATTTTACTCAGGCATTTATATGCAAGCGATTACATGAGTATTAAATAATTTGTATATTGATTTACAAAACGAGTTTTTATTAATTACTTATCATTTTTTGTTTATTAGATGAGCAATTTGGTTTCACTATTATACTGAGTTCTATTGATGCATGGCAGATACACTCTGCAGAATTGTGTAAAATTTTACATGAAAACGTTTAAGCACACATAGGTTGTAGTTTGCTTAAAGTATTGCGCGTATTGTGAGAGAAGTTATGTTTGAAGCCTATGTCAATGCAGTCTGTGGGTAACACTGTGGACATAAGTAAACATATAAAAGAGTAGTGACAATATTAGAAGAAATTTCCAGTAATTTTCATTTATATTACCGCTATTTACCAATATAATGTGTCGTCAAAATTCTGGGTGTTGATATTCCACTTTTTGAAAATAGACTGTCTTTCTTAGCAAAAAAGGAAATGTCAAGATTTTTATTGTATGTTTATCATGCATTTATTTATTTTCAGAAGCCAGTGTCGCAGTGGGACTGTCAAATCAATTTTTAGGATACAAGTTGTCATACATATTAAGTATTGTAAGGAATTATTATAGTTTTTTATGTGTGTATGCGCATATGTGCATTTGTCTGCATGTGTGCGTATGCGTGTACATAGTTACGTATGTATTTTAGTAAGGGAGTCGATCTCCGCAATCTTACATTTGCCTTAACACGGATATAAACACCGTAGTAAAACAGCAGTTATTAACGCCCCAATGTACACGTTTTAAGCGTAACATTATAATAATTGATATATATATAGATTAAAAAATAAGATTAAAAAAACAATATTGTTATTTTAAACGAAATTCCTTTCATAATTCTACTGTTTTATTTATATAGACTATCTGATGTTTGTGTCATCACATCCACAACGCTAACAAACAATCATCACCCACATATCCTTAGATTTTCAATAAGATACAGCTCATATTCTATTTTCTATCTTAAATATATTTGCTTATGTTCTTTTTTTTTCGTTCTTCTTAGTTCGTGTTTAAAATACAGTAGAGCCCCGGGATAGGGTTACCCTGGAACACGTTTTTTTTTGTTGTTGTTTTTTTTTTAGGTTACGACGTGGAATACGGTGTTTTCAGACCTCGGATTACTGTATTTACTCCGCCTTACGTGTAATTTATATTGTTTTTCTCATTAAATACACGTGTATTATATACTATACTACATTTTCTTACTAATTGTGAATGCCGCATCCAGGAGTTAAGCTGCATACGCATTTTCACCGGTCACACTCACCTTATTTGAACTGCCATCGCTTTATTACATTTTAAGTTAACCGTCTGTCAAGTTAATTTCATTAAAAAAAAAAGTCTCGCCTTTATTATTGAAGATTTTTTTTTTTACTGAAAAGTCAAATTTCGTTATGCCAGTTTGCGTTCAAACTTCGTATTATTTTTTTCAAAAATTGCTTTATTTCTTTTTGTATTTCAAAACACAATAACCCCGCAATTGAAAATTTAGTTTTAGCATGAGCTGTTTACAGATATACTATTTCAGAGCAGTCGGAAAATGAGGACGATAAAAATCAGAATCCATAATTTGAACATCTAATTGAATTATGGCAGCAGAGATACCGTTGTGTATTTATTTGTTTGTATTTTATCCAACTTATCCATTTCTGCTTACTGGACTGAATCGTCTAAGCCGATGAGAAAAGTAAAATGACTCTTCTATTATCGGTTTCTCTCAAATCCTTACCTAATGTTTAACGTTATCGCATGATTTGTTATTATCTTTAAAAAAATCTTGAATACAGACAATGTCTATCTATGAATAAATTCGTAAGAAGCATTGCGTGTCTGTTTGTGTGAGTTTTTGGTTCGCTATGAATTTAGAAAAGGGCTTGTACTATTTTTAATGGTTGACAAAGTACAACGCAATGAGTCTCCAATCGAGCAGGCAATTAGTCGGTTTGATTAAAATTTATCACGATTTTACCGATTCCGATGATTATAAAAATAAAAAAAAATAGTAGAAAACTTCTTCATTAATATTCAAACCCGGACAATGTCGTTCTCCGTAACAGTATATTAGTCATCGCGCGAAAGAGCAGGACACAAAATGTTTTAAATAATAATAATAATAATAATAATAATAATAATAATAATAATAATAATAATAATAATAATAATAATAATAGAATAACAATAACAAAGACTTTTCTTCGGCGAGGGCTACTATTAAGCGTAAGCAGTTATACAGTCCTTTTGAAATTTTCATCTCTATTTTTCTCGTTATCTACTGAATATTTTAATGAAACCTATACGGAATATGTTCCTTATTCAATTGTAAAGATTTTTTATTGTGAAAAAAGTTTTACAAAATTGATCTAAAAAAGTTATTTTTAAGTTTTTTTCTAATTATTCAGAAATGTATGACAAAGATGGGGTCGCAAAAAGAGTTGTGGTGTGAGGAGAAATACAAACTGAAACAGAGAGAATTTTCAAACCTGTAACAATACAAAGAGCGTGTTGCAAAAACCACTGTTGATGTGAGGAGAAATACAAACTGAAATAGAAAGTAGGAGAGTTGTTATAAATATATGCAAAACCACATTCATTTTTTTAATCCACATTATTAAATTAAAAAGAATATAATCTTAATATAATACGATACAAGTTAGAAAAGCATTTAATCCAGGGCATGAAAATTGTTAAACAAAATGTTTTTACTATAAGCTTTAAAAATAAAGGTACAAGATTCGATTTGAATTTTATTCATCTTCAAAGTGCACTTTTATAAATGGTACAAAGTAAGGTATTAAATTGTTATACCTTACTTTGCAAAATGTACAAAAGTGCACTTTGAAAATGAATACATTTCAAATTGAAACTTGCGCCTTTAGTTTTAAAGCCTATAGTGAAAACATTTTGTTTAACATTTTTCATGTGCTGGATGAAATGCTTTTCTAACTTGTATATATATTAATCAAACCCGGTCAATGTCGTTTTCCTTTATAGTATATATATATATATATATATATATATATATATATATGTACATGTATATATCTATGTATATTAATATCTATGTATTATTTATTTAAAATGAGGATATTTTTTTTTCAATATACATTTATGAGCTTGATTTGTAATTGAATAGTCTACAATTGTATAAGCAGTATCGCCTGAAAAGGTTTCAAGGTATTTGAACTTGCTGATCGGACAAAATTTAGGAATGTGTAAGGGAAAATAAATGTTCATGTAAGCGTTTGCCTTACTTCGGTTAGGGTTAGGGTTACATACATTTGCATGATCCTGGTTTAAACTGCGTTGGTGGTTCACATATAGAATATTCTACTTGGATTATATATATATATATATATATATAATATTCTACTTTGATTATATATATATATATATATATATATATATATATATATATATATCAAATAATATAGTCATGTATTCCAAATAATATAATCTACACGTAAATTACCGCATACTGGATTTTTTATCTTCCACCAGACTATCCATCCATGTGTAATCACCTTTTTCTTTACCACATTCCCTCTGCTTAACTTATTTTGTTTTCAAGTAAGATCTTTGACTTACTTGTTGTTTCATCAAATACTTCTGCATGCAAAATCCGATCCTGTATCTTGCTAATTCCTACTCTCTGATAAGAAGGAGCGTATTTCTTCGAAACTCCCTGGATTAAGGACCATCCATTTATCTAGTGTTTCCTTTTCAGATTAAATATGTTTTTTACTCATTTCAAAATGTTTTTTAACATATTTTATTAACTGTTTGCATATATATATATATATATATATATATATATATATATATATATATATATATATATATATATATATATATATTCTTATAACAACGTTCCTCAACACATAACATAATACTTTCATCTCAATTATATATAACAGACACGTTTTCAAGCTGTGTTATTGTATGTATTTGGGTGCGTGAATTCGTTTATGATAAACTCCGAAACGGTTAAGCTCATTTATAAAAAAAATAGGACAACTATTTTATGTGTATTTAGGAGTCCTTAGATATCTTTTGTATTCGAATGCACACGATCCGTATTTAAATTCAATCACTGGAAAAATCCGAGTAATGCAAGAAAAGTCCACTATCAGATGCAGTTACACACTTATTAAGTCTACCATCACAAGTGCATTTGTAGAGTTTTATTAACCAACGAGCAAATGACCGCTAGGTCCATGATATATTAATACTAAGTTTGTATAGTTCACTTTTAATATATATTCAATATAATTTTAACAATAAACATCCCTAACTTTCCTTAAGATAATTTGTCCGTTTGATTCTCTAGATGTATTTATTTTGCAGAAAGTATTGTTTTCATTTCTCTCGTATCACTTTTGTTTTAATCCGTATTCTTTAAAATAGTAATTTTTTATGTTTTTTATTCGTAAAATTTATAAATGTTTTTGTTTTATTAGAATCCATGAAAATTTATGATTAGAACATTTTGCCCAACTTTTGGAAAGAATGATAACGGTTCTGTTTTTACTGCATACTATAAAACGTGTTTTGATTAAAAATAAACGTCAGAAATCAATGCATTTACTGACTGAGTAAATAACTATTTAATAAAAAGGGTCCAGCCGCATACACTAATCTGATATCTCTAAGATACTACGTAGTAAACCTGCATATATCATATATTTGATGAAAAATATACAATAAAAACTAAGATAAAGTTCAAAGCATATCGTCTTGGTTATAACCGCTAATATGGATGAAAAAATATTTATTTATGGAAATGCTGTAGAAGGTTTTTTTTTCATTTACGATGGATCAATGTTTTATGAGAATACATGCATTTCATAAGAAAATAAAACATCTGCACACAATCTAAATTATTAGGCACCGACATCTGTAAACCATTGATTTAAACTTTGGCAGCTCAATAATAATAATTTAAGTGCCGTCCTACTTAACAGTGTTTAGATTATAGATATAAAACATATGCAACATGTATATTTTAAATCACAATATTAATATCCCAACGTTCAGTTAGTGAATATGCATATTGTAAAACATATCGTTTATTATTTTTACTAACCAAACCTTTTGTATACACCCTATATTTAACAGTATATTTTACTAAATTTACTGGATTCCAGAGTAAATAATTTTATACGTATTGAGATACCGTAAATATTTGAATAATTTCACTAATTGATGTATATAATATTTTTATTTACATATTTGTTTAATTTTGTTTATATTTTTTATCCTTGATCTGTTTTTATATTCCGATTATTTAGTCAATCCATTTCTTTTTAATAAGTCTTTCCTTCTATCGTTCCCTGATGGCTCCATTATTAGTTTTATATACTGTTCAATCACTTCTCTTTGTTTACTTTACTGCCCTCTGCATCATATTTTCTATGATCTTCTTTTTAACATAGTCTTTTCCGTTTAAGTTTTGTTTGTCAATTCCTGGTATATAAATCTACATTTTCATACTTTTATATCTTTCTTGATATTTTTTTCATATCGCTGTACAATTTCTAGTTTTCTTATCGTTTTTTTATTTACTATAAGTTTGTGTATTCGTTTGTTACAATATCTTTATCTTTTCTTTACTCAGTGGAATACTTGTTATTTGTTTATTGTTTTGATATATTTCTCACTTCTTTTCTATTTAAAACAAACTGAATCACTTTTATGCAACAGTACGGTGTGGACTACACTACGTTGTTAAGAAATAACAAGCGTGCAGACAATATGCCTAAAGTAACAGGCCAGCAATTATGACGACGAAAAGAACGATGAATAAACAGTGAAAATATGGCGTAAGCAATCAGTAAAACAAATAGCGCGTAAGAGACAATAAAAATACATAGTTGGAAATTAACGATACGATAAGAGGGCAATAAAAATCTAGTCTAGTCAAAATAGACAGCCTAGCTTCATATGTTAACCTTTAGAGTTACGACCGACCGTCTAAATTAATAGACCAACGGAAACGTGCCCAACAGTGTGGAAATAGTTATGCGTAAATCATTGCTTGTTTTATGTTGGGGGTGCGTCTGCCTATTATTATGCGGGTCCTTTAGTGTCGGTCGGTTGTTTGATCACTAGTCTCGTGTGGAAAACACATATGTATTGCTAAACGCACATATCAAATTATTAAATTTTATTGTATTGCACAGCGCAATTTTTGTAATAAACGCTGCCCAATCTCGCGAATTCTATTATATGTTAAGCTTCAAATTCATCATCATTATATCGTTCAGATCCGAAGATTCTATTGTTGGCAATGGTTTTCCTAGTATTTGTGTCGTCAGAATTTTATGTGGAAAGACATTGGCTACTTGCAGAAAGGGAACACGTAAAGGTTGCCAATATTCTACGTAAAAATGCTTCTTAAAGTGATTTTTGTGAAACAAACTAGATTCGAACTTTGGGATCCGCAGGTCTTTAATCTTTGCTGTTAACCTGTGAACCACTGCCACCCCCACCTTTCAAATTAAAATACTGTTGCACCCTGATTATCGTTTTAGTCGCCTAAACTCGATAAGCGTATCATCCTAGATGCGTCTAATAATCTTCTTACTTTTTGAGGTCGGTGGCAAGTGAGTCTCTGATATATATTATGTTTATACGCTTTTACCTCCAAACAAGACGTATTTCCACTAGAAACGTAAAATACTACCATTTGCATCTGTCTAAGAAAGGACTATGGAAAGTTGACCAGGGAGATATCTGTTTATATTACATTTAAATTTTCCCAAGTTTATAAATGCATGGAGGAGAAAATGGGGAGTGAATTCCACCGCATTGTTACCGAGAAACAACATCATTATTATGTATACTTGTTTCTGTAATTCTGTTTCCTGAGAAGTACACGAGGAATCGTGAAAGAAATAATTGGTGTGTCTTCTTTTGTTATTCTATACGAAAATAGCATATTAATCTAAAATTGAATGGAACAGATTTGTGTAAGGTATAAAAACAAGGAAATGAAAACAAATTCCTTGAGCTCAATAGAAACATTCACGAGTTCGACAAGATAACCCTCTCGAGGTTCAGAGGTTACATCGAGAGATACCTTATGATAATGAAAATCAAGATTAGAACATCAGTCTAATGAAGTCAAATTAAGCAACCCTGATATAAATAAATCAGAAACGTGTAATTAAAGAGTTTGCAATTTTCCATGTAACATTTTGCTCAAGATATACAAATATACCATGCGCATGAAAATAAACTAAATAGCGTAAGGATACATTGTCCAAAAATTCTTCAGAGACAGCTGTCAATATAAAAGGTTTATTAAAGTCCAAATATAAATCCACTGACTTAATCAATATATATTACAGATTAAAGAGTTAATAGTCCAAAGGCCAAAAGTTTAGCCACTGTCAAACTGTGAAATAAAGATTGCGGTTAAGTATAGTAATATAGATGGCACTGCCGCATACGCCTTAATGTATTAACCAACTACAAGGGAAACTTCGGGAGGACTTTTTACATTTTTAATTTAATTACGCTTCAATCAATACACTTTTTTAATATAAAGAGTGATAGAAAAACTCTTAATTTAGAGCGTGGTACAATGGGAAAAGAGTTAGCTGGTTAATTTCAATACATCTAAAACCAAGCTTCTATCTTTACATCATCAATGATCTGATTCCGTCTGGAATCAATTGAGATGAATGGCTCTCATCTTGGGTATGTTCCATATTTTGACAAACTTCTAGCTATGACATATCTTCCTGGTCAGAAATGGAACACGTACATCAAATTTGTTGACAAGCTCGCTGGAAAAATGGTGAGAAAATTCTACCGTTCCAGCAGATATTTCACTGCCGATGCAATTAACTACCTTTAGTACGTCAAAGGATGAAGTACTCTTGCTATATCTTGACAGTAGTATTAGAAGCAGTTTATCATGCACTGGCAGAGTTCAAAATAGACTAGAGAAGAATGCTTTATTCTCTTTCTTTGCAAAGATAAACCCTTATCCTTGAGTAGTATTCAGTACCTGATAAGTGGTTACTCCTATGTAAAAAAAAATTCGCTGCTTACAATGCTTAGTGTTCTGTTATTCTAAAGCGGAGCCAATTAAGGTAATTACAAAACTCTACGTTGCGTAACTTCGATGATCGGACGAGCACTAAAGTTTTCCCTGATATGGCCGTAAGGGACATAAAAGAGCACATGTCATTGAACATGATAATTTGTTATGAATTTTGAATTAGATAAAACATTCTATATCGAGATTTAAACAGAGCTATCTATAAACACACGAAGTTATTACTTATTTACATACGTTTACATTAGCTGTATTCAACTGAAATATAAAATGGTTGATCACCCAAATTTTGCTCCTAAAATTTTGATGAAGGTGTTAACACCTTAATCAAATCTGGATATCCTAAACACCTTATATAAAGTTTAACCAGTAAGTGTTGGTCCTTTTTTCTAAGTATATCTTTAACAAAACTTGCGATAATATATTGATGTATCTAGGGGATTCCAGTGTTACCTTCTTTTAGTATTATACTAATCATTGAAACGTGTAATTCAATTCTATTTTTTATACAAATAAGACGCCTCTCTGTATCAATTATATTAGTTACGAATGAGTCGGGGGTTAAATTGATCTTGCATATATAAACTGTGTTTAAGATATTAAGATTGTAATTATATTTAAGATATTCAGATTGTAATTATATTACAAATATAATTCTAGAAATTACTGCATATAATAGTTTCAAAGTTATAGTTCTCAGTATATATTTTATTTCTGAAGAAAAAAAACGCTGAGAAAGATTACCATAATAAATAAAGAATACGTGAAACGAATATATAATTTTCTATACTTCTGTTTCACTATTTTGTTATAATTCTATCATTAAATGTCGACATATAATATCTAATATCAGTTTACACGTTTCCTACAATCTTTAAATAAAAATTTGAGATAGATCATCACGACACTATTTAGCCATAGTCGATCTTTACATAAAAAAATATATCCAAATATATTTTGGAAAGCACGAGTAAATGATCGGTGAAGGTCTATTAAAACGTGCATTAATAACGTTGGGATTTACACATATTTATAATCACAGACAATTACGGGTAAAGTTGAAAATCATTTTAATTTACTAGAAAACGATCACTCAAGAATATTGATTAATGAGAGTAACTGTGTAAAGTCGCTCTGGAAACAATCTTTTGATGAGCAGTATGGTGAAAATTAGTCAGAATTTTATTATTTAATAAGGAGGGTCACAATGCGCTGCATCACTGCAGAGCGCATATAAGCGCGTATGAGAATCGCAGTAGCACCCGAAAGATGGATGGCAAGCGATTGCATAAGCAGAAGGAGTAACGTTTGAACGAGTATGCAGATTGGCAAGTATGCTCGGGCTTTGATCTGAGGAAAAATAAATAAAGGATCCACGTGGTCGGAGAAACGTACATGCAAAATGAGAGTTAGAATGGGCTAGTTCTGGCCAGCGTGAAGTGGGAAGAAAAAGAAACACCAACAAGTGAATGAGCATGTGGCAGCGAGAGACTTCCGAGCTGATGTAAAGAAAAACGGTAATAAACGATTATTGTTGAAAGAGAAAGGAAAACCGAGAGGAATTTATTTATTTTATGTTTACTTGTTCCTGTAACGTTAGACAAGTACAGGGACGATTTTACTCGCAATAATTTCGTGTGGCAAGCCGCAGACACACACACACACATACACACACATATATATATGTGCGTGTGTGTATATTTGTGAGTGTTTGAATATGTTTCCTCAATTGCATTTCATCTTTTATTTTTACCAATCATTTAATTTATAAAGCTAGATGTAATTACAGAGCTTATAATCAATTAATGACAAAATAAAGCGTAATTGCTGATATTGACACGAAATAAATTCGTTGCTTCATATGATGATTAAATAAATGATTTTGCGCTATGAAAGAGGTGCTGCAAAAATTGTGCTTGTCAATAACATGTAACAGTAAGATGATCAATATCTTTAAATTTGGAATGTAGACCTTTGTCAGTTATGTGATATATATATATATATATATATACATATACATATATATATATATATATATATATATATATATATAATCGAGGTAAGAAACTGATTTTTTTAATTACATTTTCCCCCCAAACAAGGGGCATTGCCAATTTGGTGTAGGGGGCCACTATCATGGGCAGCAACTACTGGGCAACAATGTTGGGATTTGGGCAGCAAGATGTCGGTGCACGTTGCCCTTGAACTTCTGCATGTCAGTACAGTTAGAAAAGCAGGAACTTGGAATGGAATTCCAGAGTCTAGCGGTTCTGGGGAAGAAACTACTGGACTAGAAAGATCTTTTACATCTAGGGATCTCTACCGTGTGGGGGTGGAATTTAGCTGCCTGTCGGGTTTGTCGATGGTGTCTACGTCGTGGGGGCACAAGTGTCTGCAGTTCGTCAGAGCATTCACCATTAAAATACTTGTAGAACAGGCAAAGGGATGCAATGTTTCGTCGATGGGATGCGTAGATACCAGTTCAGGGCCTATCAGATTGGCGACTCTTTTTTGAACCTTGTCTAGGAGCGAGAGACTAGTAGCAGATGCACCAACCCAAATGCGACAACAATCCTCCATACATGAGCGAATGGTGGACTTATAGAGGTACAGGATACTTTATCAGATGAAAAGTCCTGATAGATATTACTTGAAGTAATGCTTTCAGGGCAATCCTAGCAAAAAAGCTCAATATTTAAGAATAGATCAATATATACGTTCAGTGGTTATATTTAAATTCACGCTTTTTTTATTATATGGGATTACTGCCTTCTCCCCTGGACCAATATTCTGCCTACCTGGATTTATAACTCCAGAGGAAAGTGTATTCCTTCCGATAATGGACTACTCAGACGGTATCAAATTCTCTTTTCCTATAATTATATCCATATAATAATCATTCACCACTCAAAAAACTATTTTCAATATTTGTGCTGAAAAGCAAAATAAGTGTCTATTCACAGGTGAACATTCTGCTAATCGCATTTCATTTCCTCTGATGATGTGTACAATTATTGAAAATCCATGGATTAAGGAAATCAACATGCCCCCTTCTATATATTCCTTTTGTCAAACAATACATTCTTAATTCGAATATATGTGTCTATATGTTGTTTTTTTTTCAGAATTTTAATATAAACACTGAACTTATATATATATATATATATATATATATATATATATATATATATATATTGTTCTCTACTAAACAGCATAAGCTCCCCAGTTTATCTTATTAGCTTTCTTGACACAATGCTATTACTTGTATCATTACCATCCAGAAGATTATAACCGTTATCATGATTTTATTCTAGTATATTATTATTTTCATTTTCCATGTTTATTATATTATTCTCTTTACTTATTACGCTTGTATTGTTTCGCAGAAATTATTTGGTGACGTCGTTCATCTATTTCGTCCTCTCTGTAAACGTGGTTTTACGTTTTTACGTTTCCTTTCTCGTTTATTTTTTTTTCATCTATTTCTTGCTGATGTGTCTTGCGCATCTGCATGTATAGTAAATCTCTCTGTATTTCTTATTCCTCGCTGTTTAGTAACCTCTCTCTGATAACCACATAATTCTACTCCTCCCCAAGTGTCTCCAATAATTCGTGAAATAATGAATTTATTCTTTCTGTAAATGAAGCGCGAATGTATCCGCCTGAATAACTAAGAGTGAGCCAAGCGTTCATTGCGTCAATTTGCTATTAATAAACCGAATTACATCGGCAAAGTTGAATACATAGCTGGAATGAAGGGCAAATGACCAGCGACACAAACACTAAGGAGATTCCAGATATAAATCTTAGAGAGATATGTCCCGGAAGACCATAGAACTCTCAAACATGCTTATTATGAAATAGTGACGGGCTATGAAAGAAAGCTGACAAATTGACATGTGCAGTGGGACTTACTTTAGATTGCCATCATGGGAAATACCTGTCTATCATACCGTGGTTATATCATTATAGTTTATATAAAAACAAGTCATAGGAAAAGCGTCGTACATGGTTTTACTTAAAAATCAATTAAGTTTTTAACAAATGTTACTACTTACAACTAAGTATAAACGTTCTCTTAGGCGAACAAGTTTTTGTTTTACATATAAATAATTCCATAGCAATATGTAAAAGAACGTTAATGTTAGTATTTACGTTATAAACTCGCCGCTCTTTTATATGTTGGAATAACATACGCCCCTGTTTTCTGTGACAACCCAGCGATGCATTTCGAAGTTGTCCTTTTGTCTTATATTATATTGGTAGATAGCATAAGTCGTAAACTAGCGCATTGCGATCTCGCTCGGTGAACATTGTGTCACTTTCAGAAATGATAAAATGGCTCTATCGCTCTTGGGATTTGAGCATAACAGGACGGCCTGCAACAAAAAAGCAAATCCGATTGAAATCCAATGGCAATGGAGTCATATCGATTTTTCCAGTGTTCCAATTATATCGTTTCATCCTATATAAGGAGATGTAAGCGCATGGTGAATAAGAGATTTAAACATATTTCGGGTTATGAAAAAATACACACAAATTAAACAAACGATCGGAAAAGTACTTGGGAAGAACAAATAAACGTTTGCAAACAACACTATTGTGTACAACTCTAGTTGAAGTAATGGACACATGGGCAGTATCGTTACTAAGCTACTATGAAATATTTATAAAGTGAACCAAATGGAACTTATACATCTTTATTAGAATATAGGTACCCGAATGGCGATAATGACTGCATCTAAGTTAACAGGAAATAAGTGGATAGGGGACGGAAAAGTTAAAAAAAAACTGTTTTACGACAAAAATGTATTGATGATGAACACAAAATGAAGAACACAGAAAACGAAGAACGAAGAAACAAACCAACTAGAAAAGAAAAATTGAAATAGGAAGAGATACATGGGCGTCTCATAGCAAATTAAAAGAAAGAGGATTATGAACACCATGGGACTAGCTAACAAAAGAACATATAAAGACAGAAGGAAATCTTTATATACAACTGCACAGAAGTAAACTAATAGAACTAGCAACATTAAGTCTAAAACAGATAAAACACAGGAAGATGTAAATAGATATTCCGTAGAAAAAATACGAAACGATAAAAAATATTATAAGTTAATAGAATAAAATAGCCCTGAAAAATTATAAAAGCGAGTACGATTTCGAGGGAAGACTGGAAGCAACTACACGTGCACCATGCGTACAAGTGACAAAAACACGTACTAAAAACAGTGTTAGAAAATGAAACCCACCAAATAATTTCAGACATTGTAATACACAGAGAAAAAAAAAAACTTATTCAAGCACTAAGACCGGACGCAATAATACATGAAAAAAGGGGAAAAACTTTTAAATAAAAGATTTTCCGTCCCCTTCGGACACAGGATGTAGATAAAATAAACAGAAAAACGAAACAAATTCTATCGGACTTCCCAGTTAAGTGTGAGTGATAACGAAGATGAAGATAATAACCAAAATATTAATAATCATACAGCATTAGAAATAGCCCATCAGAACTAGACTAAAAGACTAGCAGAATTCGGAATCAAGAACTCCGAAATACCCGTTTATAATAGAGAACTCATTTAATGGTTAACCTAATCTACATGGGCGCCAATTGCAGTATAGAAACTGCAACGGAAGTACAACAAAAATATTGAGCAACCCCGCAAAGAAAACGGAAATCGCAAAATTTGAAGTGTACCCACTAATCCAAAAATTAGAGCCTCGGAATCTACTAGTATCTGCCCAATAAATCAAGAAGGGGTAAACAGGATTGAAAAACTGAAGACAAACAATAATAACAAGACGGCCACTCGGTGATTGCAAGAGTAGTTGAATCAAGAAGTCTTATCAACACTTAAAATTTCCTAGATACCAATGATCATTGCGAGAGAGTAGTAAAGCACAAGCGGTTATTGCAATAACGCAAATAAACTTAAAAAAATATTATAAAAGTGAAGAATAAAACTGATTTCGCTACTTCTTGCAATCAAGACTACAGCAACACCAGTAGTTATTGCCAATGAATTATCTCTCATGAAGTATGCGTGAAGACTCCCAGTAAGTGCAAATGATAATATTGATTAATATTATTATTCCTATTATAATATAACTTTATTATTATTATAATATAACTTTATTATTATTATTTCTATTACTAATATAACTTTACCATAACTACTTATGATAATGATGAATATGATAAAAAATAATACAGTAGGCAATGGAGAAATAGTGATTTCGTATTGTCTAATCGCTGGTCTCGTTATTGGGCTCTGTTATATTACTGTTCTTTTTTCTCGTTAAATTATCCTGATATTGTTGAACTGTTAGACTCCCATATTATTTTCTCATACAAAAATGTATACTTTTCGAAATAATTTAATTAAAATCCATTTCCTAAAAAAAAAAAAATTGTTTGATAAAATCTAATTGGCAGAAAAATATAGATAATTTACAAATCTAATCGGATATTGTAAATAGGTCGATTATTTTTCTAATTATTTTTAATATGTGAAATTGTTAGAACGATATTATCCGATTATATTGATCATTTCGCATATCGACAAACACAGGCAATTAAAATGTAGGATTACTGTAGAAATTAATTAAGTTTTGCAATTTTCTTACATTGATCATTCTTTAAGTTTGTTTAGAAAAAAGTTAATTAAGTGGCATTCGCAAATGTTACATTCCGTGTTCGATATATTGTGATTATATAATCACTATTACTACGAACAGATGTATGAACACAAACTCAGGTTCTAATTATACAGTAACGTGTGCTAACTTGGGTGTTAACATTGATTACTATACAATTGGAATTGGCTTGTTTTTCTATTTTTCATCAAGTAATTTTTGAATGAAAGCAAACAAATAAAACCACGATTAACATGGTATTTATATGCTACATCGGTTAATCTTATTAGTCTTTAATTACTTGTTATAAACTCACAACAAATATATTATTTAATCGGTTAATATATTATTTCTAATATGAATGAATTTTGCAAACGTCTTCAAAAATGAAAACGGAAACCATTGAAAATACTGGCTGAGTGAGTTCACCTTCTTACTTAAGTGTTAAAATGAGAATTATAAAAAAAAAGTTTGCATTATTATTATTATTATTATTATTATTATTATTATTATTATTATTATTATTATTATGATTATTATTGTTATTATTACTATTATTATTATGATTATTATTATCATTATCATTAATATTTTTATTATTATTATTATGATTATTATTGTTGTTGTTGCTGTTATTATTGTTATTGTTATTTTATTACTATTATTATTATTGTTGTTGTTATTATTGTTATTATTATTATTATTATTATTATTATTATTATTAAGTGGAAATTATGTAGATGGGGAAAATAAGGACATAGACTATTAATGGGACTTCTTGTTAATATATTAATTAAACTAGTTTCATAATAATTTCTCGATGAAAGGTGTTAATCAATTTGATGTAATGAGTTTACGAGAACAAACTTCGGTCATTGCAAAGATAGGCGATGCCTAACGATGTCAAATGATCTGGAATAAACGAGCCACTAAACACATAAGGTACACGAGCTGAAACAACGAAAGATGAGGATAGTGCAAACAATATCGAGCAACGAATGTCAAAATAATATTTGTAGAAAACGACGTTGGTTATCAACATAAGGATTGTGAGAGATACGCTGCAATGGAGAAAAATAGTGGGTCAAATCAAACACAAGTACGTTTCTTCAATTTAACTTCATATGGTAAACAATTACACCAGCGCAAATATAACAGTATTCAACGAATTGTCTGACAGTAGAATTATAAAGATATATTATAGACCCGGGTGTGAGAAAAGGTATAAGGAGGCGTTACTAGGAGAACAAAAACAATAGATTTAATATACATACTACAAGACAGATTTAATGAAAATGAAATGCCGATTTCTCATCAGGAGGAGTACCATTCAGGAGAAGCTCAGCACAAATATGGGATCGAAAGACAATAGCTGAGGCTGAGCAGGATTAAACGAAATATTCCGATTTTTACCACAACACAAGCTAAAACAAATTTACTTCTAGATCAACTGCATATTTTAACTGATATACATAAGGTAAGTGAGAATATGGGGGCGATGTTATCTGCATAAATATAATTTTTCTGGAACGTCAATCTTATAGAGTTGAAACAGTGTTGGTCCTAGAATTGCGCCTTGATTGACACCGCTATTAATACAACAAATCTGAATGTACCCACTCGTTTCCTTCGCAATCTCCGACCAGAAGTAATAAACTGAAGAATGTCAAGAACTTCATCATCAGTACCATCACCTTGAAAAACAAGAAAGGAAACAGAGATTTAATAATTTCGAAAGGATAGAAAAAAATTAAGCTGAACAAACTTTGGGAAGAACTGCGGGAAACAAATCGAGACTGAAAGCATTAGATTGGTCAATATCAATAGTAATTCCGAAAACAATCGTTGGAGTAATAGCTCCATAATCAAGTGTCCGATAAATTTACGAACTGAAAGGCAAATATAAAACATCAGGATTATCACTAGAAATATTGCCAGCAGAATGACGAGAAAATAAGCAGGCTTATCGTTCCAATATAAAATGAATTAACTTTTTGTAATCAATTTCACCCCAAACGAGGAAAGTTCCACTTTGAACTAGGGGGCTACTATCGGGGACACAATTTGCGAGAGAAGATGTTTGTTCACATTACACTTGAACTTCTGCATAACATTAAAGTTGGGAAGTAGTATCCCGGAAGGGAGTTCCAAAGACTTGCAGTTCTGGGGAAGAAAGCATTGAAGTAAAGGCTTTATTACACATAGGGATCTCTACTGTAAAGGGGTGGGACTTAGTTGCTTGGGTTTGTCTGGGGTAGTAACGTCAAGGAGGTGCAAGTGCTTAAAATTGGGAACTATTCAAAGGGAGTGTAATAGCAAACTTTTAATTATTTATAACACTATTATAGATTCAATTCTATCAACCTGAAAATATGCCTTCTAAATAGTTTTAATAATAATAATAATAATAACACTAATAATAATAATAATAATAATAATAATAATAATAATAATAATAATTATTATTATTATTATTATTATCATTATATATATATATATATATATATATATATATTAATTATGATCGAAAATGGATAAATATATAAATTATGCTCACTCTAGAAGCCGTAAAAGGAGCTAACACTCGGATAATTATAACTAATGAATATAAAAGATTTCCTTATTTGACAAGCTCATTTGAATTGGCTTCTCGAATAAACTATATTTTAGTTGCTTTACAAATTAAAAATTGCCAAGTTGTTCAGGCTGGTTATCTAGACGCTCAAACAAAACAATTTCCAGTTCTCTAGATATCACTACATCCCTGGATAAAGAAAGCAGATGGTCAGAGAAATAATCAAGGACGTGTGGTAGAATATGGCTAATTTGCTAGTGGTCATTTGTCCGTAGCGGTTAGGGTCAACAAAAGAGGTCGAATATTGTTCATGAGGAATCCAACTTCTGGTTCAGAGAAAAAAGGTTGCACATATTGTATCCATTGTTCGATGGTGGTTGCTTTAATTGAGGCACGCAGGAATAAGGTTAAAAGTCTAAAATGAAGACAACGGTATCATATTTTCTTTGTTTATTTTTTTCTATTTTGCGGTCTTTTATTTGGCGTTTGTGGTAAGATATGCATATTTATGAACATTATGAAATAGATATGCTTTTACAGTATGTTTACACTTTATATTCTAGAGTGGACTTATGCGTTTCGAGCGCTCACCTGAGTAGTTAATGTATTAGAATATTAAATATGAGTTTATCAACTTTTGTTTTTATATGCCTAATTCCTCCGTTTTTTTTAATAAACGAAAAACTCAGAATAAAGCACATCGTCTTTTTTTAAATCGCACGTATTGAAAAGAAACTATAGTTTAATGAAAAGTTAAAGAAGATTCGACGTGAAATCTCAATCGGCATAGAAGTATGGTACATACCACTGAACCCGAGGAAATTAGATGGTAAAATATTGCTATATTAATTATATATAATAGAACACAAACACTGATAATAATAATAATAATAATAATAATAATAATAATAATAATAATAATAATAATAATAATAATAATAATAATAATAATTGGGAAGACTTGTTTTAATTCAACTCCCAGAGAACAGCACAGGTTGTTTTCAAGGAGAGATACTTTATAACCTGTGTGATAGCTCCTTATGAGCCAATAATAATAATTCTGATTTTGTTTACAAACGGCTGCCTTAAAAGAGATGTGATTCATTCCCAGAGTACTTTCCCTCAGTTCCAGCTTCAAGCTAAAAGCTCCATAGATCAAGGGGTTTTCTAAAGATATTAGTGGTACCTACAATAGCAGAGGTCTAAATAATAAAAAAAAACAAACATCGGGATCGTAATTTTTCAAATGTTCTTTAATACGACTTGATACTTCCCCTAGTGTACCAACTACGACCAGGATTTTTTGTATTTTTACTCCGTATATACGCCTTATCTACAAAGTCAACGGGTCATCATTGCTCCATTTTAGCTCTCCTTCTTTCTCACATTCTTGTCCCAGGATACTGAAAATCTAAAATTTTCTACTTTTTTGAGATTTTGACAATGACGACCAAATCCGGACGATTATGTCCCAACTGTTCGATCGTAATAACGCCTTTGTCCCACCATACTTTGCTCTCACTTCATCAGTAAACTCCTCGGAGCAGTTTCTAGTAAACTTCACCCCAAACTTCTTAAAACTCCACTAGTATATCTAAAGGCTTATGCAAACAACTTTTGCAGTACTCCCTCTAGTCCAATCCGCTACTTCTTGCTGCAAGATGCGCAGTTGACTCTAAAATCTTCCCCCAAATCCGGCATTTTGCAGATACATCCTCTCCGAGAATCACTTTTTTGAACATTCGCGTTCCTAATGTTCGCTCTAATGCTGCACTAACAAAAGTTTCAGTATTCTTAGCTAGATACGCAGCTTTAAGCCATTACCATGGTATTTCATCAGTCACTTCTGCTACATACGGGAAGAGGTTTTCGTGCGTTTTATTTCCAGCCAATTTCTCTACAATTTCTCCCTCCATACGTTTCAAATACAAAGTTTTCTTGTTTTGATATGAATGGCATGCAACTTCATGTAAAATTCCCACACTGAACCTCAAGACAGTGACTACACACGTATTCACCGTTTTTTATTAGATTTCCATAGAATTTCGACTTTGCAATTAGTTTCACACTTCTAAAATACTTTCCTTTTCATCTCTCTTTTCTACCGTTCCTATACACTCCAGCATTACTACACCCTCATACCCTGCTTATTATATTTCTTTCTTAACTTCTTTATTTGACAACATATCCATTTGTATGCCCCTTTACGCCCCGTTTTATCACAAACACACAAAATTACTAATCCCAAATTCTATCCCGATGTCTTCCGAGTATGTCTCTACGTTTTCTAAAAGTTTCCCTATCTTCTTTCTCATTTCTACCAAATATCTTCAAATAGTAGACTTTCACAGTAGATGGTTAAAGCGTATGCCTCAATACCCAAAGCTACACTCCAGGTCTCTCTTTTCAAAAGGATGCTCTGTGGCATTATCGTAACAACAAAAAGAAGCGGAAATGACGAATCTCCCCGAAATATTCCACGTATAATGCCGACCTCTCCAAGCACACTTGTGACAGCCTGTCAGAACTGTTTTCCATTGAGCCAATCTTGTCACTAAAATCCCTATAAAATTTGCAGCAACCTTCATCATCGAAAATGTTTCATAATGACTGAATGAGGAACCCTCTCATAACTTTCTGTAATCAATCCATGCTACACTCACATTTCTTTTCTTCCTCTGTTTATCCGGCATTGTTACGGTACAAATAATTAGTTGTATCTTTGGTACCCCTCCAGCCACGACGGAACTTTTTTCGGTTCATCACGGAGAACAACATTACTCAAAAGATATCCATAAACTTTGTCTGGACGATTCTGCTTAACAGCTCCCATATTAGTGGTAGATATGGAATCGATCTGTAATAGCTGACAGCTGCACTTTCGTAGGCTCCTTCCAGATCAATATCGTCCTTTCTATAACAAATCATTCCACGACTCAACGACCCTATACGCTATTGGTTAATGAAGACATTAAAACTGCTTGAATAAGAAACCCCTCAGACTTCTGGACCAGGTGCCTTCCAGTTCGTCATCCTTCGAACGCCACCCTTCACGTCGTCAAGGATTATCACAATGTTGTCCATTTGCTCCATTTCTGAGAACCTTTATATGACCTCTCCTAACCAGCTAACCTTCTCATTTTATCGTCCTTCGACAGAACAAAGCCCAACCAAGGACTTCCTAACATCACCTGCATTTGGAGTAATGTTACTTCCAGCCTGCTGCCTACCACTTAATTATTTATACAGCTGAGACTGATTGTTCCGGAATATGTTTTCTTAACAAAGTTTTTAATTTTCATTCCACCAGCGCGGATCTTGTCTTCCAACATTGCTAGAACTGTCATCACAATCTTTTCTAGCAACCAATACCCCCTTTCAAACAAGTCCCTGGCTATCTATTCTAGTTTAACTCCATTTCTTATCTCTTTAATTATTCCAATGTCTTTCCACCACCGCTTTATATTATCCTAAATTTCTATCTTTCATCTCCCTCTTTGTCTTTTGTGTCAAGCCGAGACGATCCGCAACAATGTATAACGCTGCGTACAGAAGCCCGTTATGTTCCGTAATTGAGATGTTCTTTCTCACGATGTTTTCACCTCAACTTTTCACTTCCGCCTATCAATAATGTTCATGTTTGAGATATCTACAATCTAGCCTCCAGGAAAAAAACAACCTCTCTTAACTTGTGAAGTATTAATATCTCAAAGAAAAATAAAAGGCCGGACTTCATTACCACTTCTCCATGCATCTGCTAATTTTACTGTCTCTATCGTCTCATAGTCATTGATCGCGTCTGCCTTAAATCTTTCAAACATTTCATTGTCACTTCCCTTACCCATAGCATTCTATTCCTCCTCAGTTACCCGCCTCACATCATCCTTACCTACATTGCTCTTCTGCACTTCCACGCCTCAAATCTCTATTCAGAGTTTATTTCATCAAATTTATTTTCCCTATTCATTTTATTCTTAATAATCTCTGCAATCCCATCCATTGCCACGACTGTGAATAAGTTCGTTTCTATTTTTTACTGAGACCACAAACTCACCAAATCGTAGCACCTCCTCCTCTACATTCCGACTCTTCTGTCACTTTCAGGATCTATCTACTGGATTTGGTACGTTCACTTCTCACACAACATTTCCACAGTAATCTTTTCATCATCTATTCATTTTTAATTCCGTGTTTGAGCTCCGTTCGTGTCATAGAAGCCTTCTTTCTAATGCTCACTACCGATACAGCCACCGACATCCTCAGTATATCGAACAGTTACATGATAACGACTGGACCTAACTTTCTGAACAGTTGGACACCTCCTGGACGTGAGATCTTCACAAGATGTTTCAGCAAAATTTACGTCGTTGTCTTTAACATTTTGAACAGCCATTCTCTCATAAACAGGGTCGGTGAATTTAGGATTACACACCCACCGATATTTTTTCGATAATCATGTCTTGGCGGGTTACCAACCAAGGTTACAGACCCCCTCCCAACCTTCGCTTTAGTCAGGTTTTACGGCGCACCGGAAGTATAGCTTGTATATTCTTATCCTAAACAACGGAGATATTATTATTATTATTATTATTATTATTATTATAATAATAATAATAATAATAATAATAATAATAATAATAATAATAATAAATCTATGCAGGTATCAGGACAGTATGTATGAAATCTGCGGGAAAAAAACTATTGAGTAACAAATAAAACCAGCAACCCGGGATTAGAAGTAAGGCTGGAAGCTCAGTTCTACAAACTAAAGGCAGAAGCCAAAACGATAAACCTGAAGAAAACAAGCAAAAGAAGTGGGAAAAGTAAAATTGCGACCAGAGAGGAAAGGCTCAACAAGAAAGAGGAAAAAGTCAAGAAAAATAGCAGCAAAAGAAGCCAGTTAAAGACGATACCGATACAAATCAGAACGGTGCAAGCAATTTTTGAAAATAATGAAAGACAATTCTACTACTATGTAAATTAAGAAAAAAACAAAACACAAACATAACAACGGGAACAGAGGGAAATGAAACGTTACTAGATTAATATATGTGAAGCAAGAAAGAATCATAAAACAAAACGAAATAAATGAAAGAAGAGTCAGGTTAATGCGAAGATCGAACAGAGAATGTATTAGCAATAAAAAACGTACAGGAAAACTCTACGAAAATGGCTAATTGGGGAGAACTGGGTTATGATTGTATACATGAGTATTGGTTTAAGAAATTAACGACACAACATAAAGTGCACTTCAGCAGCTGATGAGATGCATCCAAGAAACACATGTACCAGAATAGATGATGAATTGGTGCAAACAGACACAGAAAAAAGGGGATATCTCTAGCAACTGCAGACCTTTAACATGTTTGCCAACTAGGAGAACAAATTAATCAGTCCATATATAACAGCCGACCACTCCCAGAGGAACAGAAAGGATGCCAAAAAAGATGGAACACATCAACCGGGACTATTTATACGAATGAAACAAGATGAGAATAACGAAACACCTGGACATGGATGCAAAAAGGGCACGTAAATCGAGAAAATGAATCCATCATAACTGCAGCAAAGGATAACTCGATAAGAACAAATCACATCAAAGCAAAGATCGACAAAACACAAGAAATAGCAAATGTAGACTATGATAACAAAGAGAAAACACGATAAACCATATAATAAGCGAATGCAGCAAACGGGTCCAAAAGTAGTATTAAAAATGGCACAATCATGTAGGTAGTGCAGTACACTGGGAAGAATGTAAACAACTGCATTTTGAACGCACAAACAAATGGTACAAACATAAGCCAGCAACCGCACTTGAAAAGAACAATCACAAAATTCCATGGGACATGGAGATGCAAACAGACAAACCCATCAAAGCAAGAAAATGGATATCGTAAAAATGAACAAGGGAGATAGGTCCTTTTAAATCGAATACATTGCTGTTCCAGCTGACCACAGGGTGAATAATAAAGAAAAGGAAACGCGTATACACATACGTAGCTAGAGAACTGAAAGGGATATGGATGATGAAGAAAATCAAGATAATACATATAATAGTGGGAACACTGGGAACAATTCCGAAAAGCTTTAAAAAAAGAAGGGGAGAAATTGGAATCAGAGGAATGACTGGAAATCAACACCGAATAATAGTAATGAAAACAGCTGGAATATTAAGAAAACCCCTTGAATGCGGAGACTAATTGACATGGGCCAAATGCACGGGTCAGAAAAACTGCTGGGAAGGTGAAACCAGAAGAAGTGTTACATGGAACCAGGTACATTAAAGCTGCATATTTATTAATTTTCTACTACCTACCCAATTCCTTCCATTGCATCATCACCGCCACCTCCAAAAGTCAAAATATCGAGAAGGGTCAAGGAGAATGGAAAGATCGAAGAGAGAGCGTTAACCATATAACTGTGAATAGGACTGGAACATTGCCACTTAAATTCAACTAGCGACCAATAGCCGCTTTCAGTGAGAAATTTATGACAAACGGCTGTTGTAATAACGTAAATCCATTTGCAAATGTAATCGTGAGAGGTGGAGAGTACTGGAAATTATTCAGCTTTCAGAGGACAAATCAGGTTATCTTCAAGGAGAGGTTTCTGATAGCCTGTGTGAAAGCTCCCTGTGAGTCACCAATAATAATAATAATAATAATAATAATAATAATAATAATAATAATAATAATCAGCCAAGATATCACAATTGAATTCCGTATGGAAATGCGTGTATTTTTGAGCATGAGGAGGGAAAACTAGAAACAACTGAAGGTAAAATAATTTCCATACAAACAGAAACGAGGGTCAAAGTGGATAGAAGGAAGTGTACAGAAAACAATAACCAGATTTCCACTGGAGGAAAGCATAGAGGACTTGGACCTTAGGGAGTCTTGTCACCAACATTCCAGTGAAAATCAATGGTCGCGGTAAACGCAAAATAAATGGTAAGCAGCTGGTGCGATAACTAAATTTATGTAAAGAGGTGTAGCCTGCCACGAGGGGCGTGCAATAAGTAATGCCCATGACGCATTTCCAATTGTCTGATCTAGCTGAAATTTTGCATGTGCAATGATTTATATATCTACGGGTTATCTGACGAATTACAGCTCTGTACTAATTGTGATTTCTGATTTACAGGTGTGGAATGGAGCCTGTTGAATATTGAGTAATGATCCGATTTTTGTATTTGAAAGGACGCACACCACAGGAGACTTTTGATGAAATGAAAGAAACTTATGGTGATAATGTCCCATCATATGACCTTGTAAAACGCTGGCATCGTGAATTCAAATAGGGACAGAAGTCTGTGGAAATTATAAATTAAATAAAATATAAATTAGAAAAGCAAATGTCAAAATGACCCAGACAGGATAACGTTAAAAGGCGTGAATAATATAGGGCAAAACAAAAGAGGGCAAAAAGAGGTCAACTGAAATGTACATATTATTACTTAAGAACATGAGAGCAAGAGATTAAAAACACTAAATGGAAAATAAAAAAAATAATCAATAAATATATATGTATTTGAGTGTGTGTGCGCGCGGATGTGTGTGTAGTCTAATTGCACTGAATTGCTGTGATATAGCGAAACAATTGTGTGTGTGGATTACTATATATATATGTATTACTATATATATATATATATATATATATATATATATATATTGTTATCGTTTACTAGTTTTTTTTTTAATTTTACTAGTTTAATATTGAGATACAACGCACTAATTACAAGAATAGACATTTACACACTACGCATACAGGAATATATCTTGTACCATATATTTATAAGGTTAGTAAAGTTCAACTATTTTTCCGGAATCCAAAATTATTTCGCCTGTCCTTATTATTATGTCTACAATAAAATGCACACATGAATAAATTCTTGATATGCCATCCCTGCTCATGTAATTCAATTCCGAATAATTACGAGTATTACAACTTCTTCGTCTTGCCAACTTTACACTTATTAACCCTTACCCACGAGTGGATTTCTAGGGTCCATAAATGGTGACTGCTTTGTAAAAAAATACAGATACTTTTTTAAATACCTGCACACACATTCATATATAAAAGTAAGAAAAGGCTTATAGACGCTGAAATAATACACTGCAGAAATTAAAGGCAATAAATCTAGAGCTTCGGCTATGCATTAAATGAAAGCAGACCTTTAATGGATAGAAGAATGCAAACAATTTCGATTTTCATCTTCATCTAACACTCCGCACTTTCAGTAAATTAATGTTTTTTTTGCTTTCAACTGGGGCTCTGCTCTCTAGTGAGCCGGATTCCTGACGTACACTATATGCACCAGAATGACCTCGGACAGATGACGCTTTTCTCTTTCTACGTTTATGCTCATCGGCCTTTCTTTTTTTAATCTCGAAAGCCGAAGTGCCTTGCTTTGACTAAGACTTTCAGCGGTCCCTGTCTTTACCTTTGCCTTCCCTGTTGTTCTCCAAGATGTCAAGATCCTTTTATCGCTTCCTAGGAACTTCTCTGTACTGTATTGGACTTGGCACAATTTGCCATAGAACACTACTAAGGAGCATCTTGGTTCCTCCATTCGAGACAGGCGTCCCATGCTGACGACAATTGCTGTTTTCAAGACGTCATTTTTGGTTACGAAGTCCTTCCTCTTGCAGTTACAAGTAAATAGAGACCTCTACAGGCGATATACCTTTAGAAATGCTCAGTCAGTCGTTAAAATGTTACGCAAGTTAAAAACACAAAATTCCCCAGGGTGTGACATAACGCGACATTACAAAGAAAAGATAACGGCATTTAATATACGTAAATACAGAGAAAAGGAAGGGGAATAAAATAAAAAGAAGAAACAGAGAGGAAGAAGAAACGAAGGAAGATAGAAGAAAGAGAAAACGAAAAAGAATAAAATACTAATATACTAAGACAACAGCATATTATTTTCATTGTTCTCACCCTCGAGTGCGTATGCCATTATATGCTTTTATAGAGCGTGATGTAGTTCTGAGTTGATAACTGAACTGCGTCGGATATATACTCGAGAGTAAAAAAATAAAAAATGAGAATAATATTTTCCTGTCATAACCCTACAAAAAAGTATTTGTTTTAATATTTTCTAGTATTAAGAGTATTTATTATTTTTATTATAAATAATTTTATAAAATATGTATTTATTATGTTATACCTATATATATTTCCATTAATGTACCAATTATTATTATTAGTGTTATTATTATTGTTGTTGTTGTTATTATTATTATTATTATTATTATTATTGCTGTTGTTATTACTATTATTATTACTATTAATGTTGTTGTTATTATTATTGTTGTTGTTGTTATTATTATTGTTATTATTATTATTATTATTATTATTATTATTTGTACGCCATTTTTCTTTATTCGTTTTCTTTTTCATTTTTAATATCTTACTTCCTTTCTTTCTCCCCCTGTTCTTCTCTCTATTTTGACATACACTTTTTTATTTTCCACTTTCCTTTATTCGCTTTCATTCTTTTTAACATATATTAAATTCCTATATATATATATATATATATATATATATATATATATATATATATATATATATATATATATATAATGCCAAATCGTGTAAACTCTTCATAAATTGTGTGACTGAACATTTGTACAAGAAAAAAAGCGTGAATTTTTTGTCCCGCGTGTAACAAGAGATTCGTTATAGCGGCGAACCTTATCATACCAGCTGCGTGCAATAAATAATACCCCTGATTCACTTCCCATAAGAGTAGAGCAACGAAAGTTGACACAGTTATTAGTCTTTCTTTACATAGGAACCCCCCAGAGTTATGCATTTATCCCATCGTTTGATGCAGCTCTGGGGACCGTTTTTGTAAAACACACCAGGTTGGTCCTCCAACAACGACGTGACTTCAGAAATCAAGGCTGCATCATCTGGAAAACGCTTTCTTTTAAAAAAAAGACAAATTCAATGCTGGGAAGAGGTGAAATTCAGAGGGTGCAAGGTAAGGAGAGTAGGGAGGATTGTGAAGTATTTCATAACCACAAGCCCGTACTTCTGATCTTGCGACATGCGAGTTGTGGACCGGAGCGTTGTCCTGCAGGAGGAGGGTACATTTGCTGATCTTGCCCCGCCTCTTTATCTTGAAAGCTTCCCTTAATTTCCTCAAAAGTGAAGCATAATAGGCTCCTGTAATTGTGGTACCCTTTTCCAGGAAATCTGTCCTCAACTCCGTCCTGGTCTCAGAAGACTGGGAGCATGACCTTGCAAACGGAGGGCTGTACCCTTGCCTTCTTTGGAGGCGCTGAGTCCAAGTGCTTCCACTGCATTGACTAGGCTTTGGTCTCTGTATCATCGTGATGGGCCCAGGTCTCATTTTGTGTAATCAGTGTTTTGAACACCTTTGACTCATCTTCTTGGCACCTCTCCAAATTCATGCTCGAGCACTCGACGCGTTCTCGCTTCTGGAATAGTGTGATCAACCTGGGAATCCATCTGGCATACACTTTATGAATATGCAAATGGTAATGAATGAGAGTTTCCACAGACCCTGTACTAATCTTGACATTTTGGGCGATTTGGCGAATAATAATGCGCAGATCCTCCAAAATGGCAGCCTCAACTTTACGGACAGATGTCTCATCAATGGCAGAAGGGGTGGCGCCCATGTCTGGGAGCTGTTTCCACAGACTTCCGGCCATGTTTGAATTCACGATGCCAGCATTTTACAAGGTCATATGATGGGGCATTGTCACCATCAATTTCTTTCATTTCATCAAAAGTCTGCTGTGGTGTGCGTCCTTTCAAATACAAAAAACCGGATCACTGCTCGACTTTCAGCAGGCTCCACTCCACACCTGACTCCATTCAAACCCCTGTTAAACAGAAACCACAAAGCGTACAGAGCTATAATTTGCCACATAACCCGTAGATTTACCCGTAAATTATTGCACATGCAAAATTTCAGCTAGATCAGACAACTGGAAGTGGGTCAGGGGCATTACTTATTGCACACTCCTTGTATTTACAGGACCGACTTTAGGCGCGTTATTAATTAAAAAAAAATGAGTTTTGTGAATGCAGTCGGAAAAAGTTAAAACATTTAAAGACGTTGAAACTTACCTTCTCTTTCATATTGAAACTGATTGTGTATATAAATGGGAATAGTTTCTTTGAAAAGAACGCGCTAATTACTATTGTGCATTGTATATTTAATCGTTTTGGATGCTTTGTAGTAAATGTTGTATCATAGTTCCATTTTGTTTTACATGTGGAATGATGATTTTATGCGATATTTCGCATTATTATTACCTCGTTTTTGCAATTACGATGCATTTGGTTTCTGTATCACAGTACCGCCCTAAAATGTCAATACACCTTGGGTTTACTGAATAAAATTAATACACACCTGCATATACATATATATATATATATATATATATATATATATATATATATATATATATATATATATATACATATATATATATATATATATATATATTTGTGTGTGTGTCTGTGTGTATGTCTGTGTATGTGTTTGGTTGTGTGTCTGTGTAAGTATGTGTATGTATTCATATACATATATATGTGTATATATGCATATATGTATATGAGGGTATATATAAATACATGTATATATATATATATATATATATTAGTATTAGTATATTACCATTACTTAATATATCTCTGGCTCAAGTGACGCAAACATGAACGCAACTAGGAGAACGTACCAGACGGTCAATTCTATGAACGTTCTATAGTCCTGCACATTCACTGATGACGGGGTCCAAGCTGTGGTGCCCTGAAAACCTACCAGGCCAGACCCTGGAATTTCCAGAGCCTTTATTGCCATGGAAACCCATATTTGCATCAGTCCTCATTGAATGTTCGTTTGTCATTTTAGGCTAAAGCAACCTTTTTGTTATCGAAATACACACTGATTGCAAAATGTGTATTCCATTGCATATCAAGCAATGCCTGTGATTAAAGCTTTATATAATGAGGAAAAACTTTGCACGGACACAATCCCACTCTCTAAACAACTGCCACACTGAACGAAAAAGAAGAGCAAGTCAACATCATTAGAAGCAGTAGTTATCGCAGTTTTTATACCAGAGGTTTCCTTCTCCTACCCACCATGCCATTTGATCCATGCCTGGGATATACACATATGTGTGTATATGTATGTACACACACACACGTGCACACACACACGCACACACACCCACGCACACATATATATATATGTATATATATATATATGTGTGTGTGGGAGGGGTGTACAGTCACCCACCCCACCCCACACACAAGTGTATAGTAAGAGAATAAAAAAAGGATGTAAGGTGATAGAATTTTGTTATTTTTATTTACAATCACGGCACAATTTTCTGGCGTTGGTGAATTTTCCGTCGATTTTTTTCAGTATATTATTTATTATTTTGGTTTTATAAATACCGTATTCATAGAACATGCGAAGCCTATTAGACACAATGATGATTCATACAACTTCTCGTTCGAAAAGTTTTCTTTCTCTTAAGAATATATTCTCAATTGAATTAAAATTCTCCCGCTCTGACCTGAAGTCGAGACAGTGCTGTCAAGCACAGATGGTTTTCAAACGAAACACAATATCAAATATCTGCATTGAGATGCTTCGGGTCGAAGTTTATTGAAAAAATATATAAAGATACAAAGAGAACAAAAAAAAAATAGAACCGTGTCAAAAATGTTCGCTTTATTTGTAAACTATACAGCGTACAAAGAATTATTCCAAACGTTCACATTGCAAAACTACACAATAGCAAAAAAAAAAAAGTAACAAATAAATCATAAAATTATATGCTAACATACATTGAATATAATTAGATCATATATCAAGTTATTGACACACGCCCCAACGCATGTCTACAATCAGTGAATGAAAATGTTTTCGGCGATTTTTTTAAAGTTTCATTTGTTATAAGTAGTTAGAATTTACAAATATATGTTCATTTAATCAATGTTTTTTTTTATCCTTGCGTTGAGTGACTTAGAAGATGTCTCATAATTTCCGTGTGATAACGTAACGTTCTCGCGTAAAATGAATAAGTTCTGTTCTAATCAATGGCTTATAAAGTACAAATGACAAGAGTTCCCATTTACAATGCCTCCCCACGGGACAGAGTTAGACACCAGAGTCGTTTTTTAACGTGGATAAAAGGAACAAAAATAAAAATTGTCTCAGTCGTGAAGGATTTCTCCTTCTCTGACAGAGAACAAGAAATGGAAGCGCAGCTGAAAAACATATGGTATTTATTTGCTCCCCCACCGAGCAAATTAGGCACAAGGCCGATTTTTAATGTGAGGAGTGAAGGGGAAATGGGGACCAACTCCCCGGGGAGTAGGGGAGTTGGATAGTGACAATTGGTATGAAGGGTTGCCCCTACATTGACCAAGGTCTTATATGTGAGGTTGCCCACACATATGATCTGCCGGAACAGATGGTATTTATTTGCTCCCCCACCGAGCAAATTAGGCACAAGGCCGATTTTTAATGTGAGGAGTGAAGGGAGGGGAAGGGAAAAAGGGGACCAGCTCCCGAGAGGTGGGAAATGGGAGCTGGTTAATGGTCAGGCATGTTGGGTTGCCCCCACATCTGGTCTTTGCTAGTCATAGCTAGTCATAGCTAGTCATAGCTTGCAGTATCTGCCGGAACAGATGGTATTTATTTGCTCCCCCACCGAGCAAATTAGGCACAAGGCTGATTTTTAATGTGAGGAGTGAAGTGAGGGGGAAGGGAAAAAGGGGACCAGCTCTCAAGAGGTGGGAAATGGGAGCTGGTTAAAGGTCAAGCATGTGGGGTTGCCCCCACATCTGGTCTTTGCTAGTCATAGCTTGCAGCATCTGCCGGAACAGATGGTATTTATTTGCTCCCCCACCGAGTAAATTAGGCACAAGGCCAATTTTTAATGTAAGGAGTGAAGGGAGAGGGAAGGGAAAAAGGGGACCAGCTCCCGAGAGGTGGGAAATGGGAGCTGGTTAAAGGTCAGGCATGTGGGGTTGCCCCCACATCCGGTCTTTGCTTGCAGTATCTGCAGGAGCAGATACTACAATTTCATCTTGTCCCGAAGGCCAAGAGTTTAATTATATTTTAGTTGTGAAAATACCAAAATACTTCAATAGATTTACATTGCTTGCAATAAATAACTGATTCTAATATATATATATATATATATATATATATATATATATATATATATATATATATATATATGCGTATATATATATATATATATAGATAATTTTTATATAAACACACGCACACGCACACACACATATATACATATATATATGTATACATATATATATACATATATATATATATATATATATATATATATATATATATATATATATATACAGACACAGTTAATCGGGAATCGGAAAAATCGGAACTTTTGAAGTATTGAAACCGGGTATATAAAATGTAGTTACGGTTAATCAGAATTGGAATCGGGAATTGGAAAATCGGGATATTTTGGAAGTATCAAAATCGGTAGCGGCATCGAGAAATTGTGCCTATTTTCCGTTGCCGGTAACGATTTTGTTTTTTGTTTTTTTTGTATTTTTATTTGATTTTGTTTGAAACAAAATCTTTCACAGTTAATGTAAAAAAATAAATATTTATTGATTTTAAATACCAGTAAAACTAAAATCTAAAGAGATCATCCGTCCCATATTTTTTTGTTTGTTTTTACATTTCAGAAAATGTTTGCATATTAAGCATGTATTGTTACGGTAAACGAGAAATAATAACAATTCTATAGCGAAATAGTAAGAGGTTTTTATGGAATACGAATCAGAATCGATAAATTTATCGGAGTCGAGAATTTTCTATGGACTCTGTAATTGAAAATCGTTTCATCACTCATATATATATATATATATATATATATATATATATATATATATATATATATATATATATATATCGTCAAGAATGATAGTTGAATAGGAACTTTGCTATAATTTGAATAAAATAGAATACCCTTCAAGTTCGTTTAATCGAAATCACAACGTAATATTAGGAAAAAAAATTACTCAAATCTGAAACTAGAAAAATATTTGTTTATTCTCCTAATATTACGTTGTGTTTTGGTTTCAAGCGCACTTGATGCGTATTATATATATATATATATATATATATATATATATATAGTATGACCTCAAAGAAACAGAGGACTTGTTTTTTCTCAGCATTTTAGTCAATGGAGAAAAAAAGGCCGACACCCTTGTGTTTTGATGTGATGTTTTGAATATAATGAACTAGTTATGGCCAAAGTTTCATTTCATTCGGACAAAACACTAAGAAACGTGGCCTAATTAGAGTTGCGAATATCCGCATGGTTTTAATTACATTTAAGCGTTACATTACAACAATAGGAAGCAATAAATTTATTTACCGCCTCGGAAAATAAAGCTCTTCCATTTAATTTCTAACAGATGTTTTACTATCTTTTAAGACGATAAATATTTTTATCAATAATATATGCAAAAGCATATGTAACCGTTGGCAGCCAGTTTGTAATGTGCATGTTAAGAACGTCTTTCTGCATAAACACCCCTCGCATATTCATATTAAGGATGGCTTTCGGGATGAACACCCCCCCAACCTTCTCATGTTTAGAACAGCTAGGGGAATACATACACCCCAATCTTCCTGTGTTACAAACAGCTATCGAAATGAAGACTCTCAACCTCCTCGTGTTCAGAACGGAATTCGGAACAACCAGCAGTAATCTCTTTTTAGTTACAGGCATATACATTTTTCATTATTCGGTTGTGAAAACAAAGTTTCTGCCGGAGATTAAATTCGCTGTTACTTTGGATATAATATGGTTTCATATCTCCTAAACAACATATTTCCAACGCATTTTACTGTGATATACGTTTACAAGGGAATCCTCACTTATCGAGGCCCAGTGACTATTCGGGGATAAGAGTTAAAGAGTGTGCAGTGGGCAAAAGGACAATATCACAGTAATCGTTAGAAGTGTAAATTTGGTAAATTAGATTACTTAAGAGGAACGGACATCAAGAACCTGTTTTCATTGAACTTGAAGGCAACCATATTGTAGTCAGCTAGAGAGCAGGTACACGGAAAGAGTTCCACAGGTGTGCAGTTTAAAAAAAAAAAGCTTTGTTCATGGAATCTACGTTTAGGTTTAGGCACATATAAAGAATGGGGGGAATTATTGATAGTGATTTCAAGCAAACGAGTGTTTCTCATGAATGTTTGGCGAGGGGGGGCATAGATTGGAGCTCAGATGAGCACTTGCCATGACAATTACGATAAAATAGAGACATACTCGCAACGTCTCTACCGTGAGAAAGAGGTTACAGGGAAAAGAAAAGGGCATTTACCACTAGGCTTCGAAGTCTATACTGAACTCTGTCAAGACAAGATAATGGCTTCCAAGCTGCTTCTGCCCGAGTGTGACAACAATTCTCAATCCTTGGACGTACCTGGCTCTTATATATAGACAGAATTACATGACCAGGTAGATATCTTCTGGATCGATAGAAAGATTCCCATAATTTTTCCAGCGACCTTGTCAAGGGATTTGATGTACGTATTCCATTTCAGATCAGAAGTAAAGGTCATACCAGAACCTTGTCAAAACATGGAGCCTCCCATTTAAATTGATGCCAGATGGGAATCAGAATGTTGATGATGTAAACATAGAAGCTTGGTTTTATATGCATTAAATGTAACCAGCCACTTTTCCTCCCCTGAAGATCAGAGGAGAAAGAATCAGAGAGAACTTGGTCGTATTCGGCCTTTGATGTGCTGCCATAGATGGTACTGTCGTCAGCAAAAATGTCTACTAATGATCTAAGTTTATTTTATGGAACATCATTAATATGGATCAGAAAGATAGTTGCACCCTGATGGACCCCTGCGGGACCCCAGCATTAATACTATGAGCTTCTGATTTCTGCTCATAAACCACTACTTTTACGAAACTATCTGAGAGAAATGATTTCATAATTGAAAGAGATTTCATGCAATACCATAGCAGGAGATCTTGAGAAGTAGAACGGTATACTTTACCCTATCAAACGCCTTTGATATGTAAATATGAATTGCACTAGAAAGGACGCGCCAGACGAAAGTTTCGCTAATCCTCTGAAAAATAACCGTAAGCGCATCCGCTGTAGATCTAGCAGGACGGAAATCATATTGCATGACACTAAGAATGTAATTTTTGCTAAGATGGTTGACGACTTCTCTATTGAACATATATTCCAGCAACTTACTCATGGCACACAGGAGACATTGTCTGTATAAGACGGATGTGACCGATCATCTGACTTATAAATACAGGGCTTATCGATGAAATTTTCCAGGGTGGTGGGAAGTAATTCCCCTTAAGACAACGCGTAAACAACTTCGTAAGTATGGTAGCTTTTTCTGCTTGAAGCTTTTAGAACACGATGATAGGAATCTAACATATTTACATCGTGTTTGTATTTGATTGTCAGGATTCCTATCTTACTCTCGAATTGAACATACTAAGAAAATTAATAGTTGAGCAGTTATTATATTTTAAAAAAATCGGTACATCAAAACTATATTATTTAGGTACGGACAAAAAACATAATAAAGATAGGGGAATATAGCTTTGAAAGAAGATTAAGCATATTTTTGTAGGTTTCCGACTACCTTTTGATTGTATATAAAAGATTAAAGACAATAGTTAATTTCCTAAAGGGAAAATTATTTCTACACGTGAAAAAAAGTTATGAAAAATGTGTTCACTGCAAGCTTACCAATTCAGCTAAATTTTGAAGTTAAATAAATTAATTGTAAAGTCGTAAGATATTGAATTAAATAAAAGAAAACACCTTGTTTGTACAAAAATAACTTAATTAGCCCGCAAGTAATACTGCTGTTCGCCAAAACGTAAAAAATTAAGTTTTGTGAACACGATTATACGGAAACCCAAAACTACAGCCAATCGAAACTCTGTTTCAAAATGAAGTCATTGTATTAAAAGGAGGTAGGAGTGGGAGTTTTCTTTTTTTTTCCTTGGCGTCCATCCGTACATTCATATCCTGGCCATTTATATCATTTTTATAATTTTTCAATTTAATTAAGTTTTATGTTTCTGTTTTTAAATTAGTTATTTGAATTATTGTTCAAGATAGTATAAAATTATGTTACGCTGAACGTTTCACATTCGTGCAGGCAACGAAAGTAATAAAATCTAGCCTATATTCGAAATCTGTAATGTAAAAAAAAAGTAGAATTTTTTTACTATCATAATTTTTGTGTGAAAATATTAAATAAACACTCATTAATTCAATGAGAAATTAATTTTTCTTCCAATTATATCGAATTCATTAATACGCAATCTATGTGTTTTTTTGTAATGCTCATGTACAAATATATTTTTTAATTGTGATAATTTTCGATTCATTATGCACATAAAAAAAGCAAAATAAGTTCATTTATGTTTTTACTACAGAAAACCATAACTTTACTAAAGGTATTTTTGTTTAAGCAACATAATTAATTCCCTCTAAGATAAAAGAAAAATAATATGTTCATTATATTTTTTCATCATGATTCTATACATATTGAAAATATCATTAAAATTAGTTAATTCCCTTATTTTTGGTGAATTTTTAAGTAATGGGAGGGTTCAAAATCATATACCTTTTGAGCATTGGCATTAATATTGCGCGTGACTTATGCATTTTATATAGCACGTAAAATAAGCGTTTAATTCACATAATAAGCAAGAGTATGTAATTCTGTGTAGGGCTGTTTACCAATATAAAGCCAATTCTTAAGCAGTATCGTGTTTACATTACACATGAAAAATATATTGTGGCGGCTACATCATAAACTCTCGTGTAAATGCATTGTACAGCGCCTGTCTTTCATCACATTCCAAGAGCATAAGTGAAAAATTAGTGTATTTGTTTCTTTTTACTATATAATTTCTGTTGAAAACGTTACTAGGTAATTGATTCTATGTGCCGTACATTAGAACTACATTTTAATGATATATCATAAAGAATTATCACAAACTAGTTTAAGATTACTCATAATATACTGATTCCATTAATTAATTATAATCCGTCTATATTTTGAACTATTAAACTGATACTCAATTCAAATCATTTAGATTTAGCTTTCAGGACTTTTAAGTAAAAACATAATTAATGCATTGACATTAAGGCAAAAACAGGAAAGAAAAGAATCACTGAACACGATCTAGAATCTTATAAATACATGCTATAAACAATGACCTCAAATCAATAAAACAAATGTCTCCGTTTCCATGCAACATGGGCGGAGCGATTCAGGTAGTGTAAGAATAGTCTGAGGTCAACAGAAAGAAAAATTGCTTTGTTATTAACTTTAATCCTTCCAAGCTAGGAAGTACGATTTAATTCTGCTTACAAAAAACTATTGTTTCTTCCATGCTTTCCTAAATTTGCCTTGAATAAAATATGCCTTATTGTTATTTCATTCAAAAATATTATATAGAATTTATCATGTCTTCAGATTTCCATCTTTCTATTTAAAAAGATTCGTGTAAAATGAATCCGTAAATCTATAACTAATATTAATCTTTTAGGCAAAAATACCCCCCCCAAAAAAAAAACGTCATTTCTCATAAAACTGCTGCCGGTGTTTATGCAGAAAAATGATTTGATATCCTTCTTCATTGTAAGATTCCTGAAAGAAATAGTTAAATAATTGCCGGGAACATTATATTTGGATACGCCTGCTCATTTTAATAAACGTAATTAGTACGGCCGTCAATATGCTTTCTTTTATACCCTCTGAAACGTTTTCTCATAATCAATGTATGCTTTTCTACATACGCAAACAATTCGTATATATATATATATATATATATATATATATATATATATATATATATATATATATATATATACTATCAAAAGTACCCGTCGTTGACTGGGTTCAAAACAGCCTACGGAAAATGGACTCTGATTTATGAAAGTATGATAGGTTATGAAAAAGAAGGGTTGTAAATTTGGGTTGAATTTGGGGGTATCAAAACCAAAGCAAAATATGATAAAAGTAAAAATAAAATAGATAAACCCCATAATTTATTATACCATACCTGTCTACACTGAAACACTTATCACAATATTCTGTGAATCTATATTAAAAAAAAAAACTTGTTAAACTTTGTGACATATTTCCATTCTATGGAGGTCAGGGGCGAACGAACATCCCATAATTTTATTATACCATATTTCTTCCAACTTAAACATAGTTATCAAAGTATACTTACGCAGATAGATATGAAGAGTCTTTATTAATGTGTGTGCCTATTTCCATTCCATGAAGGGCAGGCGCGAACGTCGACCCCACAATTTTATTATACCATCCCTATTTAAGTGTAAACATACTTATCAAGTATTCTTATTTACATCTATATCAAAAACACTTGTAAACGTTTTTTTTTTCATTTTTAATTTTTTTATTTCCATACTTTGTTGACCAGGCCTGAAGGCAGACCCCACAATTTTAATGAACCACCGTTCTACCAGATCAAACATACCCATTCCCGTGTCTTGATACCTCTTCTATCTCTATATGTAATCAGTTTTTTTTTTAAATAGTCAACCATATAGGAGCCTATTCCTGACCACACACACACATACATTCAGCTTTATATATATATATATATATATATATATATATATATATATATATATATATATATATATATGTTGTTTTGAAAAAGAAAAACCGAATGAATTTATGAAATGATCAACGTTTCGTCCCTATTGCAGAGGACATCTTCAGGATATTAAAAGGAAAAATGCAAAAAAAGAAAACGATCATAGACCATATGAAAATTAAAAGGAAACAGTGTTAGAATCCTACCCATATTGGGAAGGAAACTATGTGTGTGTATGTGAAGGTTGGGTTGTTCAATGTCTATATATACACTTTTAAAAATACGTTAAATAAATATGTACACATTTACATGTACTGAAAAATCATATATTGAAATATATACGTATGATTTTCTATTTCAAGGCCATACTGTCTCAAGTTCCATATTAAAAGTTCTTGCTGCTATTGAAAGCATGCACAAGGTAAAATACAGTTTTTGTTTTAATTTATTTTAAGGTGTTTCATTATAGATAAATGCAGTTTAACCTCGTAAGTTAAAAAAATCAATTACATATAAATGTACAAGCTATATGAGTATAATAATATTTATAACCATATTTACTGCTTTTAGTAGCGCTCATGCGGATTCTGACAATTTACTTGTATCTTGTTTTAAATAAAAATATTTTTCTTCAATGAAGGGGGAGGGGGAAACTTTGTTATAGTAGGGATTTAATTCTTGTTAGTGTTTGCAGGAGGTATCTTGATGTTTCCTGAATTGTTTGTACCTTATCACGTAAAAATATCTACGCAAGACATTAAAACATAATATAGTCTAAAAATTAAATTTTATTTGGAGCAATTTATATTTTAGCGTTTAAAGTCACAAGCGTAGACTAGTACTATTGAAAAAATATTGCAAGGTTGTTAGATTAAAAAACATATTTTAACAACTCATAATAAAATAAATATAAAATAATGGCGGGGTAGAGAACGAATTTTTCTTCCTCCTTGTTCTTTTCCTTCGTTTCGCTTTACAACATGTATATTCTATTTGTTTAAACATAAGTATTGATATGTCGCTACATGACCAACCTACTGTCAGCTAGTTATTTGGGACTAAATCCCTGTTCAGGTGGTAGAGATTATGAAATCTAAGTCTGTAATGATTGAAGACTTAACTCTCGTATAAGCTGTACCCCTAGACAGGTCTCAAGTTACAATAACTCGCTGACCGAAACATGATCATGAATGTGTAGGGGAAAATCGATTCTCCCGTAAAATCAAATAGAAAGTATATATATATATATATATATATATATATATATATATATATATATATATATTCCATACTAAATTACAGATTTCGATACAATCTGAGATTCTGATTCTGTATAAATATTTTATTACTTAATTATAAAATGCTCATTTTCTCTCGATTACCTTAAAACATATCTTAAATATGTATATTCTCGTAAAAGTAAAAAAGATTTAAAAAAAAACGTAAAAAAATCAGATTGAGCTGTTTAGTTTAGTTGCCTTGGATTTAAGTTCTATCAGTAGGTATTATTTAAGTATGCCTATCAGTAGTGGAAAAATTAAAGCAGTCGTTTTTTCGCATCGAAAAATTGGCAAAAATCCTTCCAATTCCGATATAAATTTCAATATTCCAAAAATCCGATTTTTCCGATATAGATTAATCGTCCCAACACAATATATATATATATATATATATATATATATATATATATATATATATATATATATATATATATATATATATGTGTGTAGGTATATATTTATATATACATATATATTATGCATATATTATTATTATTATTATTATTTAAATGTAATTATCCACTTACACGTGTTTCGTCGTCTACGGCGAATCATATAACCTGAATCTAGCAAAATTCCAAATTATGACCCCATAAATAGAAGCGTAAACGTATCCCATTATGCTATCTCGCGTTACTGCTTAAATGTATCCCGTTTTATGTAGATGGTTTGTGTTTTTGAGATACCTTTTCGAATGAATTTTACGAAAGTGCATTTTTACCTTAATGAGATTTGGAAATAATTTTCTGCTTTGACCTATTCGGTACCGCCAAACGGAAGCGGCATGTGTATTAATTTTACAATATAATCATCCACTGCCACGTGCTTTGTCGTCTACAGCTCGTCAGTGTGGCTGCATCTAACAAGATTCGAAATCAGAACCTCATGACAAGGAGTTTAACCTCTACCACTAGTCTTATTGGGGTCCCAAATTTATCAAACGAAAAATTATTCCAAACTCGCATGCAAGTAAAAATGCACTTTCCTATAATTCAGTCAAGAATGTATCGCAAAAACAAAAACAAATAACATTTACACAAAACGCGATACATTCCAGCAGTCACCGAGATAGCTTAGCGATAGACGTTTACGCTTCTTTTCATGGGGCCCCGTAGACGACGAAGCACGTGTCAGTGGATAATTGAATTGAAAAAATAATGCATATGCCGCTCTTTATTTTGGGTTACCAAATTAGTCAAAGGGAATATTATTCCTAAATCGTATTTACGTAAAAATGCACTTTCGTATAATTTATTCAAAAATGTATCGCAAAGCAACAAAAAAAATCCAGACACACACACACACACACACCCACACACACACACACACACACACGCAATGAAGGCATCGCCAGGGCCGCTTCAAAGAAGGTGGGCTCTCTCTACCGTGCTAGAAAACTACTAACACCCGAAAGTATCTTGTACCTCTATAAGGCTACCATTCGCCCATGCATGGAGTATTGCTGTCACATTTGGGCTCGTGCATCTGCTACTAGTCTCTCGATTCTTGACAAGGTTCAAAAGAGAGTCGTCAATCTGATAGGCCTTGAGCTGGCATCTAAGCTTCAGCCTCTGCCCCATCGACGAAAAGTTGCATCCCACTGCTTGTTCTACAAGTATTTTAATTTTGAGTACTCTGACAAACTGCAAGTTATTGTGCCAGCACGACGTGAACACGCTCAACAAACCCGACAGGTTGCTAAATCCCACCCCACACTGTAGCGATCCCTAGATGTAAAATATCTTTCTCCTCCAGTAGTTTCTTCCCCAGAACAGCTAGACTTTGGAAGTCAATTACAGGTCCATGCTTCCCCATCTGTACTGACGTGCAGAAGTTCAAGTGCAAAGTGAACCGACAACTTGCTCCGCAAATCCCTACATAGTACTCCAGTTGTTGCTGCCCCTGATAGTAGCCCCCTACATCAAAGTGGCAATGTGCCTTGTTTGAGGTTAAAATGTAATATAAAAAAATTAAAACACACACACACACCTCCACACACACACACACCTACACACACACACATATATATATGTGTGTATGTATGCATGTTTGTTTGTATGTATGTATGTGTGTTTGTGTGTCCACTAAAAACTTTCGACAGCAAGACGAAAATTCACAAACTCGATATCATGTTGAAACTCTATTCTTCGCTCGAAAAAATATCGAAAAATTGGCCAAAAACGTAAATTTTTCACCCCGAAATCCACAATTGTCGACAGTGGGGGGGGTCAACAAAAACGGTCCTCTCGTGACGACGACCGGTTCTACGCATGCATCAGATGACGTTATGATCTGATTTACTTTAAATAGTTTAAAGACTAATTCGTTATCTAAATGTTTTGGGTTCGAATCGTAATGTGAGATGTCTTGTTTTTGTTTTTTTTTCGATTATTTAAATTTATATATTGAACCAGTGTAATTTAAGCCATTTTTCACGTTACGTTCGTTTTTCTGTCTTTTTTTACTTCACTTCCAC